>NC_066619.1:138202782-138313528 GCF_025201925.1 Gopherus flavomarginatus | reverse complement strand
GCCCTGCTGGTGAGCAAATGGGATCCAGGAAGCCCATCCTGCCCCTCCAGGGGCCGAGTCTTCTTCTTCTCCTCCTGCCATGGGGACCCTGGCCTCAAGCCTGCCCAGCATGTGCTGTAGCTCGAGCATTAAGCCTTCCTGTGTGGCCTGTGCTGGAGCTGACCCTGGGCCCCTGTGGGGGCACTGTTAGGGGAAATCCCGACTGCCGGTCACTTTGGGAGCTGTGCTGCCCGAGGTAAGCACCCCCCCTCCGACCACCTCCTGCACCCTTACCCCTGCCCCAGCACAGAGGCTCTCTGTGTCTTGAACAAGCACTGTCAAGGATTGGCCAAGAACTTCTGCTCTGTTTATGTGAAAGAGACACAAAAAAGGGAGCCCAGCGGACAAGTTTAATTCACAAGCACAACTGGCTGGCCAAGCCAGGATCTCTCAGTTACTCAGAAGGCTCTTCAGCCAGCTCTTCCCAAAGACCAGTCTCTGGAGGCTTTTGTGACATGATGTACCTCAAAATAGCCCCCTGTAGCTCACATATTCATCATTCATATATGACTGTGATATGTCATACAAACAATTCCATGTCAGTTATCACATGAAAAGTCATGATCTGCTGAAATCGGTTACTCTGTCCAAATATGTATAGCATGAGGGTGTATGAAGTTATGCATTTTGCTGTATGGTTGTTACTGAAATATGCTATAATTTTGCTAGTGACCCCTGCCAAGGAGGGAGTTCAACAACCATGAATCAGCAGGGGAATTGTAATTAAGGGATTTCCAATTCAATGACAGATGCCCAAACACAACACTGTGGGGACTGCTCAAGTCTATGAGTCAGTTGCACAAGACCACACCGGGAGGATTCCCCAACCTAGTGACTCAGCAGAGCCCACCCGGACACGTCTGGGCAAGTGTCTTCTAGACACTTGAACTAAGGATATAAAATAGGAGACTGTGGCATCATGTTTTTGCCTTTGTCCTCCCCCACCTATGTTGGAAGCAGCAGGAATCCTGAGAAAATGAAAGGGGGAATTCTATGTATTAAGGAGGGTAACATCCAGTGGGGTGAGAAAAATGCTTGACCTAACTACTGCCTAGTGTAATAAGGTGTAAAGTTTAGATTTTGCTGTGGTCATACAGTGCTTAGTGCTCTGCGTTGTGGCCCCAAGAGCCATGGATGCAAGTTGAGTTACGATGACCTTTTCCTTGTCTCCACATTTCTTAGGTGCCTCCTTCTAACACTGCTCAGAAAAAACGACTGGTTTCTTTTGGAAGTATTTGCATTGCAAGGCAGAGGCAGTCTTCTCTGTTTCCTCAGAAGATTGACCAAAAGATGGGAAGAGCAGACACATTTGGCAAGGCACCACTGGGTGCTGCATCTCTAACCTCCACTTTACCTGGCAGGTGAGTCAGCCAGCTTAGCCACGGTGCCACTCTCTGGGACTTTTCTCACAACTGCTCCATTTTTTATCAGTGACTATCTAAAGGAAGGTGACATGACATCTGCGTGTGGACATCCCCAGTGAATCACAAGGACATGTGGCGCAGACTCTCACGTTGCAGCTATTGCAGTCAAAGCAACCACCATGCTAATGCCAGTCACAGCAGCCTTTTCATCAACTCCAGGCTTGTGATTTGATTCTTTCCAATGCTTCTCTACAAAAAAGCCTTTTCCTTAGCAAGCAATGACTTGGCTACCAAGGGAGGTCTCTTCTGTTTCCTAGGAAGACACAGGAAAATGTGAGCAGAGGAGACAAAAGCCATACACGAAGGCAACACTGGGAGTTGAACCCAGGATCTCCTATTTAGGAGGCAGGTGCTTTAGCCAGCTAAGCCATGGTGCCTGCCTCAAGAAAGTGTTTGCAACTGTTCCATTTGATGGCCCAGGACAACACCTGCAAATTCTAAAGTACAGACATTCCACATTTCCCTCAAGACCTGCAGACCTTGAGGTGTCTGGCTCTCCGTGCACAGAAAGCCACAGCTGAGATGACAGAGGGCTTTAACATGTGCTTCTCCCACCAGCCACTCTGATCATATAGCGGTTAGTGATCTGTGTTTCAGTCGCAGCAACCTCGGCTCAATTCTCAGTCATGGTAACCTTTCCACCAGCTCTAAACTTCTCATTTGCCATTTTCAAAGTGTGGGGAGGTGTCTGCCCCCAACCAAGCAGGAGAAAGATTAAGGCAGCCTTGCAGAGGCTGCGCAGAACCCGGCCTATCAGGAAAGGGTTTATTGGGAGAGCCAATCAGGAGAAGGCTTGCTGGAGCAGCCCATATATAAAGGGCTGCTCAGCACAGCAAGAGTTAGTCACTGCTTGGAGTTTGAGGAGGGAGGTTTGGCTGGGGCTGGGGCTGGGGCTGGGGCTGGGGCTGGGGAAGGGTGGGCGGGCACCATGATCAGAGTAGTGCTGGGTGGGTAAGGGGAGCATGAGTGACCTTCTGGCCGAATTCTGCCAGACTGAGGCCCTAATACAAAGGCGGAGGAAGGTGCTGGTGCTGTGGGGAAGTGGTCCAGGGAAACAGATGCAGGGTTGGACGTTCACGACTTTTGCCTCCGTAGTGGCTGACACGGGTGGCTACACCCTGAACTGCAGCCAGCGACTGAGGCAAGTGTCCGGGTAGAGAACAGCTGCCCCTGGGAATCGGGGAGAGAACTGAGTGGGGCACACCAGAGGGCTGTGTCCATAAGAGGACACTGAAGTCCTGAGAGCGCCATGGGTCCTAATGATAAAACAGATGCAGCCAGATGCCACTAGATGAAGGCGCACCGGTGAACCAGAACTTATTACCAGGATGTCCAGCAAGAGGCACCACAGCAATGAGGCATGCCCCATGGCACAAAGACTTAGCCGCAAGGAAGGCTCTCTCTGTCTTGAACAAGCACTTAGAAGGATTCTGCTGACAGGTCTTTTCTTTTTTTGAAAAGAGATACAAAAAAGGAGCCAAGAGACACACTAGGTTCAGCAAGGAAGAACTGGCAGGCCAAGCCAGGCTCTCCTGGTTAGTAGGAAGGCTCTTCAGCCAGCTCTTCCCGAAGATCACTATCTAGAGACCTTTTAACAGCCACTGCAGATGCTGACCACAAAACAGGCAAAGAGATGCCAAAATAGAGTTCTCCACTGCCTGCAGCCATCACGCTACCAGGAGTTCTGTGCACAGAGAGGCCCCTGCTGGGGGGAAGAGGCCTTGTTAGAGACTCTTCTGACACCAGCCGTTCTCAAATAGTGTTTAGTGTTCTGTGTTGTGACTTCAGAATCCACAGATGCCAGTCCAGTTGGGGGACATTTTTCCTGTCTCCACATTTGTCTAGTGCCTCCTTTCAACACTTGTCACCAAAAAGACCTGTTTCTTTTGCAAGCAATGTACAGCTAGGCAAAGGCAGTCTTCTCCATTTCCTCAAAAGATCACCAAGCTGTGAGGAGAGGACACACATTCAGCCAGGCTGGATCCTGAATCTTCTCTTTATTCAGCAGGTGTCCGAGAAAGACAGAAATCTACACCGTGTAGAGGTCAAAAATAGGAGTTTATTACACACAGTGCTGGCGGAGTGTCACCTTGCTTATTAGGCTCAGAGACATTGTTAATTAATTAATTACAATAGAATATATAGATTTTTCACAAGCAGGGGAAAGTGACGGGGTAGGCAGTTCCACACCCCGGGATAGGTTTTGCAGCAAGACAAGATAAGCACATTAGCCAATAGTTAACAGATTACATAATGTCTCCACCCATGGTCTCGAGTTAGCAAGTTAACATTTCATTAATACTTTGATAAAATGTTGTTAGTATAAAATATCTATGTTGAATTCTGATTTGGGGTCCATAGGAATGGAGCAACTCCTTTGATTGTCCAACAGGTACATTCCTAGGGGTTAAAGCAAAGAAACAGTGAAAGTATAGGGCAATAAAGATTTTCTGTGTGTCTAAAGGCAGGCATTGGTCCCTGGGAAGGGACGTGGAAGGATGACATATCTTATACTGACGTGACAACTTTTCATAAACTCAAGACTGGATCTCTGGGAAGAACGTCTCCCTACAGAAGAAACAAACACAATAGGAACAGGGATTCTTTGTTCAATCTGCATCTCTGAATAAGACACAATTCTTTAGTTCTTAGCTCCAACACCTGGCAATTTGCTGACCAGGCCTATCTTAGCAAGCAAGGCTTTCTGTTTACCCCAGCTTTCTCTTAGCTTATCACTATTTGCTAGGCCTCTGGTCCTTGACCATACTCTGGACTTTGAGTCTGGAAAAGAGCTGGCACAATCCATGCACCAGGTTGCTACATAAAGAGCAAATAGATTTTTAATCCTTCACATGAAGTAATGGCAAAGCTCTTGGTTCAGGCCTGTAGCAGCTATGGAATAAACTGCAGGTTCAAATCAAGTCTCTGGAGTCCATCCACAACTGGGATGGGGCGTTCAGTCCTTTGTACAGAGCTGAACTTGTTTGTAGCAAAGTCCCTCCAGAGGTATGAAGCAGGACTGAAGACAAGATGGAGATGAGGCATCAGCCTTTTATAGTCTCTTGCCACGTGGTCTTTGCTTTCTTTGTCCCAAGGACACTCTATCCAGCACGTGGCATAGAAAAACCTTTGAGTTCTGTCCACAGGCAGGTCCCTGCATACCTTGATGAGTCACAAGGTGTATCTGCCTTCTCTCAATGGGTCGATTGTATAACTGATGGTCCTTAGTGGGCCATCAAGCAGGCTAGGCAGAACTGACACCAACTTGTCTTGAGTGTTCCCCAGAAGCAGAGCACGAGTTTGAAATATGGACAGCATAGAACCAATATTCATAACGTCAACTACAAAAATGATACACATCTAGAGATAGCATCATTATAATCAGTCAATCAGAACCTCTTCACAGACCCCTTACGTGGCAACTTTTCTATAATATTGGCTGCAAATATAGAACAGTGGTCACAATGGTGATCTATACAGTTACAGATTAAGTCATTAATGTCACAGGAGGTGACATGGTATCAGTGAGACTGATATTGCAATGCTGCCTCCAGTTCTGGTGTCCTCGGCTGAAAAAGATGATGTGAAATTGGAGCTGGGGCAGCAAAAAGCCACCAAATGTTCTGAGGGCTGGAGAAAAATGCCTTCTAGTAAGCTATTGAAAGAGCTCAGTCTGTTTAGCTTATCAAAAGAAGATTGAAAGGTGACTTCACTGAAGTGTTGAAGGGCCTTAATGGAGAGAAAATATTGGGTGTTAGAGGGCTTTTTAATTGAGCAGAGAAAGGCATAACAAGACCCAACGGCTGGAAGGTAAAAAGAGACAAATTCATATTACAACTAAGGCACAAATATTCAACAGTGAGGATGATTCACCACAGGAACAGGCTACCAAGGAAAGTGGTGGATTTGCCATCTCCTGATGTCATTTAATGAAGACTAGATGCCTTTCTGGAATGTGTTTGCCTCCAAAGTAGCTCTTTTGTCATACAGGAGGCCTGCAATATGCAGGGGGTCAGATTAGAAGCTCTAATGGTCTCTTCTGGCCATAAAGTCGACTAATTTCTGAAAAACTGAGTGTAGCATTGGCAGCAGCGTCTGATATTTTCCTGTCTAGCCAGCTTGCTTCCTACAACGAACGCTCCTTGAGTGGGGTGATCCACAGGGAGTAGCTTAAACCTGCAAAGAGCCTGGCCAGGGGCAGGACATTAACACAGCAAGGGAGGGGTGTGGCAGTGACATCACAAAGGCCTTTTTCAGCACCTCAGACTATCGGTCAAAGGTGGTGGGGAGGTGGTGACTTCACAGAGAGATGCTGACATCATCCAGGCAGGACAGAGGCGAGGGGCCAGGGAAACCTCAGAGACCCCTGTGGCTTTGCTTCAGCAAGTCTCTTTCTCCAGGTCTCCTTGAGGACTGACAGAGTATTCGGGTTCACGGATGTGAGTGCCAGGAGGAACCTCTTTCGAGTTTTCTCCTTCCCTTGTGGTGATTTTACTAGAAAACAGCCATCCCTGTTTAGAAGGCAAGAGCCTCCTGGAGGTCTGAAACCTGTTCAGTCTGATCCATCTGGTGAGAGTTGAATTCTAGGCATTGAAAACACGAGCTTAAGGAGGCAGAATTTTATTCCACGCCTGGGATTTTGTCCCTTCGAATCACTGGGGACATTAGGGTTTGTCCTTTTTGTTTCACCTTTCCCTCCATCCATCCCTCCCTCCTTTCTCTTTGTCTCTTGCTTCTTTTGTCCTTTCTCCTGTTCCCCTCTCAACACCAGGGTGTCTGTGTGTGTGTGTGTGTGTGTGTGTGTTACAGGGGAGTGCTCTGCAGCTCCCACTGTGGGTGGTCCATCCAAAACTGTGGGGCTGAAATAGTGCTCTGACAGTGATCCCCATTGGTGACCTGGCCCATCCTTTGTGCTCTCTGGTGAGAAACCTCAGCCTTCCCTCCTCAGGCTCTACCCTGATTGGCAGGGAGGAGACTCAGGTCCTTGTTGTTCTCTTTTAAGATCAAGGAAATAAGTCAGAACCAGTTCTATGTTTGACAAATTTTGCTGCTTCTCTGCATTAATTGTCTCTGAGCAGTTCATGATTCTGAGCAGTTCATTGCAGTTCTCCTCAAATACTTGCTGAATAATTACTGTGCACTGTTGTTGGTCTGGAGCTCATCTGAGAGCACTTTATTCAGGTCATTCAATGTCTGAAATTCAAGTTCCGATGGTTAGTTTGAAAATCAGGGCTCTTGGGTCCAATTCCCAACTCTGCCACTGACTTGCTGTGTGACATAAGACAAGTCCATTCTCCTTTTTCAGCCTTACCTTCTCCCTTTTTCAAGTAGAGATAATAATGATCTGCTCCTACCTACCTCACAGTGGGCGGAGGATGAGGATCCACTTGAGAGTGTCACTCGGAGTAGGGCATAGTATGAGGTGTCCTATCACGTTTACTCAGAGCAGATTAACACATAATAGAATAGCTGAAATAGTCTATTTGATTTGTATGTTTTTATTTTGAAATTGTTAAGAGCAGCAATGACTTAGCTCAGACTGAAGCATCTTATCTAATGTTTGAGATCTAAGTGTCTCCTCTTGTGTGCGACAAGACAATTTAACACACTGTGACAGACAGGAGATGCTTTTGTTTTGCAACAAAATATTTTAGCAAAGAAATTTTATCCCACTTGTTATGATTTCGAGAAACAAACTGGTTTAGTCTGAATGGGATTTTCTGACAGAAACAGTTGGAATGACATTTCCCCACCATCTCGATTTCTGGACTCTATCCCTGCCTCTGGAGGGTTTGTTGTCCATTAGAACAGGAGTTGGAACTGGTGGCTTTTCTTTATGGCTCTGCCACCGCTTTGCTTTGTAGGCCCTTGGGTAAGTCACTTCCCTTCTCTGGACCTCAGGCTCCCCTCATCTGTCCAATGGGAACAGGGACAGTTCTTGAACTCTGGGTGGTTGTGAGCCTGAGTGAGATAAGGGGCGTTAAAGCCCTCTGTGAAGGAGAAAAGGGAACTTCTCAGTGACTGGGGCTCCTCTCTGTATGGCCCCAATGGGGAAGGAAAGAGATCGTGTGGGGGAGAAGACAGGCAGAAGGGGTAAAATGGGGCTAAACCAGAAATGAGGAGATTTTCTTCCTGTTAAAATATCCTGGAGTCTCATGGCTGAAAAGTCGCATCTTTAGTTAGGTATGAACCAGCAGCCTTGCAATTACCAGGCAAAGGTGTGAACCACAGAGACTGATAATTGCCTGCTTCCCAGCTTTGCCTAAGAAGCAACTGCAGTGGTGCTACTGGTTAGTGCAAAAGGGGCTACTGCTGGGCTTATGAGTTCAAACCTTACCTTAAATACTGGTTTCTATTACCCCTGTAGCTTCCCCAACTTGTATTGCCCAATTCACATGGAAAGTACCCTACTAGGAAAAGGAGAATAAGTTCTGAAATGTGGAAGCTGATGCTCAGCTTGGAAATATCCACCCTCTGCTGCTATGAATTCCAGTAGATTGTTCACTGTCAGGGAAAATTGATCTATTAGCTGCCAGGAAAGGTGTCTGGGCACCATATCCCCATGCTTCTTCCAGTGCACTCCTGGCTCGGTCACGGCTGCAGAAGGATTCTATATGCATTGAGTCTAAATCTTTTCCAAGCCTTCTTAGCACAGCTGGTAGTGTCTCAGTCTCATAATCTGAAGGCTTTGAGTTCAAACCTCTCAGAAGACAATGGTTTTTGCTCCCTGCTTCAAATTTTCTAAAGGAAATCAGAGAAAAGAGACTACAGGAGAGTGTTTTTTAGACACCTTCGCATCCATCTAACACACACACACACACAATCTTCTAAGGCATTAACTTTTCCTTCTCTATAGAGTTTGTATTCTCCATAGAGCAAAATATATCATAAACATGCAAGTCTAAACCTAATACAATATGAAACTCAATACAGATAAAATCTCACCCTCAGAGATCTTCCAATAAGCTTCTTTTGCAGACTAGGCTTATTTCTAGTCTGGGCCCAATCTTTTCACCTGGCGTAATCCTTGTTCCAGCTCAGGTGGTAGCTAGGGGATTTCTTATGACTGCAGCCACCTTTCTTCTGTTCTACCCCCTTATATAACTTTGGTACAAGGCAGGAATTTTTTGTCTCTCTCCTGGGGAAAAGCCCCAGGTTTAAGATGGATTCCTGTACCAGGTGACATGCTCACATGTCCTGTGAGACCCCAAGCCTTCATTTTTCCTGGCCTGACTCACAGATGGTGCAGGACAGAGCCATCTACAGTCAATTGTCCTGGTTAATGGGAGCCATCAAGAGTCCAAACCACTATTAGTGGCCCACACTTTGCATCATTACAACAAGACCTCAGAGTTATTGTTCATATTTCTAGTTTCAGATACAAGAATGATCGGTTCATACACATACGATGAACACACACAGTCGATTATAAACTTTGTAATGCTACCTTACATGCATAAAGCATATTCCAGTTACATTATATTCACACTCATTAGCATATTTTAATAAAATCATATGGAGTGCAACGTCATAGCAGGGAAAGGGTTTTACTGCAGCACCTGGGAGCAGTTGAGTTTCATGTTCAGGCTGTGGTATGAGTTTCTCCAGGTTTCTCGTAAGCACACAGGGCCCTTAGCAGGTGCTCTCGATACAGGAATGGCCCAGACATGATAAAGTGATGGGAATTGCGTTTTCCTTTTTAATTTTTGTATTTCCAATGACATTTCTGTTTGTGATTTCGTTTTGCTTTGTATAACTGTGTTTTCTCCTGGATTTGCTATTTAAGTAAAAAAAGAATAAGGCCTCAGGGGGCCGGATGGAGGAGCAGGCTGGGGCTAGGACTGCTAAGAGAGTGAAAGCATCAGGTTTTCTGTATTGTTTTCTGTCCTCATTTTCTGAGCAGTTTCTTTTCAGCATCAAATTTGCTCAGTTGGTAGCGCATCAGACTTTTAATCTGAGGGTCCAGGGTTCAAGTCCCTGGTCAGGTAGAAGGACAATTCCCCAAGATTTTCAGAAGGCATCTCTTGAGGACTCTCTTTGACTTCAGTTTTTCCTTTTCAGAACTTGGCCTTTCCTAGGAAGGGCTCTTTACTGCTTGGGACTGAAAGTGCTACTTCCTCACCTGTCCACTGGCATTACAGTCTGGAGGAAGAAAGGCCTCTGGGCCTGTAAGAAAGTGCTGTGTGCTGGTTTTTTGAGCAAATGTTGGGCTGGCCAGAAAGGCATATTCCCACTGGGTATTCCCTGAGAGAAAAAATTGTCCCCACAGAGTCTTTCATGCCAGAAGTCAAACTCTCTGGGCTGGTATTCAGAGCTGTGAATCCTGAAATCAAAGTTCAAGCCCCTGTAGAATTGTGGGGTCCTTTCATTGCCAGCTAATTATTCTGGGATTTCCAAAGCTTCCTCTTGCTCTCTTCAATGACATGGTAGCCTGTCTCTTGCCTGCTAGCTGTTGTGACTCGCACAAGAGGGCATGTTTGATCCCAAAGCAAGGCCCTCCCTTAGGCTCAGTCTGAATAGAGGTCAATGTAGCACTGCATGAAACAGGTCAATTTTATTTTGCTTTGTATAACTGTGTTTTCTCCTGGATCTGATATTTAACTAAAAAAAGAAGAATGTCTCTGGGTGCCACATGGAGAAGCAAGATGGGCCTAGGGCTACTAAAGAAGCAAGAGTAGCAAATTTTCTGCCCTCTTTTTCTTGACTAGTTTCTCTTCTGCATCAAACTTGCCCTTTTTTTCCATGAGCCTGGCTAGCTCAGTTGGTAGAGCATCAGACTTTTAATCCGACGGTCCAGGGTTCAAATTCCTGGTCAGGTGAAAAGGGAGCATTTCCCCATATGGTACTCCTCCAACAACTGAAAAAGGCATCTCCTCAGGATGTTATTTCACAACAGTCATTTTTCCTCCAGGACTTGGTCTTTCCTAGAAAGGGCCATGTACTGCCTAGGATGGAAGGGGCAATTTCCTCACATGGCCACTGGCCTCTCAGTCTGGATTAAGAAAGGCCTCTGGAAGTTGATTTTTAATAGCTGCCTTAGTGGAAAGTTGCCTGTTGGATAAACTCCCAGACTGACAATTACAGGGCCGCCCAGAGGATTCAGGGGACCTGGGGCAAAGCAATTTCAGGGGCCCCTTCCATAAAAAAAAATACGTTGCAATACTATAGTAACATGTATTTGGAAGTGTAAAAAATAACTCGTGAAATACATTCAAAAATTAATTTGTAATAATTTGAAAATACACTAAATGCATTATTTAAAAACATAAAATGCTTTAATGGTATGTAAACATTTGCAATTACATGATGGGCTGTTGCTGGGTGATGGTGATTGTTGATGCCAGTGGGCTGTCGCTGCCTGGGGGTGGTGCTGCTGTTGCCCTGGGCTGTGTGGGGAGCTGGGCTTGGGGTTGGGGGGTGCCTGGCTCACAGGGGCTGGGCTCAGGGCTGTGGGGAGATGGGGTCGGGGGGTGTCATGGTATAATTCCCCACTCTGAACCTTAGCATCCAAAAGATGGGGTACCAGCATGAATTCCTCTAAGCTCAATTACCAGCTTAGTACTTGTAGCGCTGCCACCAACCAGGAATTCCAGTGCCTGGTACACTCTGGTCCCCCCAAAACCTTGCCTGGGAATCCCCAAGACCCAGTCCCTCTGGATCTTAACACAAGGAAAGTAAACCCTTTCCCTCACCATTGCCTCTCCCAGGCTTCCCCTCCCTGGGTTACCCTGGAAGATCACTGTGATTCAAACTCCTTGAATCTTAAGCAGAGAGGAAAATGCACCTTTCCCCCTCCTTCTCTCTCCCCGTCCCAGACTCTCCCTGAGAGAGAAAGTAATCCTAACACAGAGAGAAAATTAACCTCTCTCTCCCCCTTCCCTCCTTTCTCCCCACCAATACCCTGGTGGATCCAGACCCAGTCCCCTGGGGTCTCACCAGAATAAAAAACAACAATCAGGTTCTTAAACAAGAAAAAAAAAGTAAAAATTATCTTTGTAAATTTAAAATGGAATAGGTACAGGGTCTTTCAGCTATGGACACTGGGAATACCCTCCCAGCCTTGGTATACAAGTACAAATTAAAATCCTTTCAGCAAAATGCAAATTTGAACTCCTTCCAGCCAAATACACATTTGCAAATAAAGAAAATAAGCATAAGCCTAACTAGCCTTATCACCTAGTACTTACTATTTTGAATCTATAAGAACCTGTATCAGGGAGATTGGAGAGAAACCTGGTTGCACATCTGGTGCCTCTGAGCCCCCAGAGTGAACAACAACCAAAAACTAACAGCACACACAAAAACTTCCCTCCCTCAAGATTTGAAAGTATCCTGTCCCCTTATTGGTCCTCTGGTCAGGTGACAGCCTGGCTCACTGATCTTGTTAACCCTTTACAGGCAAAAGAGAGATGAAGTACTTCTGTTCTATTAACTCTTACTTATCTGTTTATGACAGGGGGTGTCCGGCTCGGAGGGGCTGGGCTCAGAGCTGGGGGTCAGGGCCATGGGGAGGATGGGGTCAGGGGTGCCCAGCTCAGAGGGGCTGGGGTCAGGGGGGTGCCCGTCTCTGGCCCCGGCCCCTTACCATTCTGCTTACCCCCTCTCCCGGAGAGCGCTGCAGCGGCATGGTGTTCCAGCAGGGCCTGAGTTCCTGCCGCTCGGCTGCAGCTTGCAGCCCCACCCCCTTGCCAGCTGAGACACCGGGTGATGGGGGGGGACATGGAAACAGGAGGAGGAGCCTCCGACATACTTGTGGGGGCCCCGGTGGGGCCCGGGGAAAATTGCCCCACTTGCTCTCCCTCGTGCAGCCCTGACTCTTGGAGCCCTTTTCGCTGCTGCTGCAGCCTGGGCTCGGCTCCAGGGGACTCCGCCTCCCTCCCTCCTTCTCCGGCTCCTCACACACTCTGGGAGCCCCTTTTGCCGCTGCCGCAACCCGGGCTCAGTAAGAGGGACTTCTGGAAGTCCATTGCTTCTTGTCCTATCCTCAGAGGTTAAGGAGAACATTTTTTTTCCCTCCTACCTGCTTGCAGTAACCTTTTATGTACTTGAAAACCGTTATGAATGAAGGATATCAAAAAAGTTACAAAACAATTAAGAATTTTAAAAGGAAGGATTGGTCCTTTAACATTGCTAACATATGTTTGCTGTATATGTATGTGCTTCAACTCTTCTCTGATCAAATCTCATCTCTGAACCCTAACATGCAGTATAACCACAGTATAACAGCAGAACAAATGTGAACAAGAACAACTTCCAAAAGAAAAATGCTATAATGTTAGAATGAAGAGAGAGATTTTGGGTGGTCCCAAGAGGTTCTCAAGCCCTGAGTGTCCCTGAAGGAAAGTGCCCAGGTGACAATCCAGAAAATCTTCCAAAGCATTTCCTGCTGCTTTTGCAAAAAAAAAAAAACAAAAAACAACAACAAAAAAAAAAAACAAAAACCCTCTCCTAAGCCACTTGAGGTGGGACTTTCATTCAGAGATTCCAACCTAGACTCATCAGCAAGTTGGGCATCTGGAGACATGTTTGGTTGCAATGATAGGAAATGGGATTCTCTGACCAGGAAGAAAGGCCCCGGCGGGGGGGAAGGATAGTTTAGTGGTTTGAACATTGGCCCGTTAAACCTGGCATTGTGAGCTCAGTCCTTGAGGGGGGCCCTTTAGGGATCTGGGGCAAAAATCTGTTTAGGGATTGGTCCAGCTTTGAGTAGGGGGTTGGACTAGATGACCTCCTGAGGTTCCTTCCAACCCTGATATTCTATAACCTAGAGCTTAGGAGCATGAAAAAGAAGAGATAGCAATTATTTCCTAACAGAGAAGCAGTTCAGCCTCAGTGCTGGCAAGAGAATCCAAGTAGAATTAGAAAATTTTCAATTATAAGACAAACTCACAAAATAGTTTGGAAACCAAAATTTTTAGAAATACGATCTGAAATCTATTGATATTTTATACATCATGCGAAATGAGATGCAGTGGAATTTTAAAAGATGTTGCTACTATTTATGTGTGACAGGATATTTATGGAAGTCAATTTTTTATTTATTGCTCTTATTTATGTATTTTACAAAGATATTTATTTATAAATAAAGTATTATTTTATACAAAATGGCAACCTATACTAGTAGTGGTTTGAATTAAATACCTGTTTAACCAAATAGTAAATAAATGAAGAACGAGAACAGAAAAAAACCTGTAATTGTCCAGCCTTAAAGCCCCAGTTCCACAGAGTACATATGCATGTGACTAACAAAGTCTATAACCCAGTCCACTGATGTTAGTGCTTCCAGTTGGGAACATATGTAAATACATTGATGAACCAGTGTCCCAGTTTGCAGTACTTCCATATTAAAAACAACAATTACTGAATGATCATTAGACTTTCCATTCTAACAAACCACGCACCACACCTGAACATGGCCCCCTTTTCTACTTCTCTCTTTCATCGGGTTACATTTCCTCCAGAAAACTTCTTGTTGTGGATGTGTAATGTAGGAGATGGTCATGTTGGAAGAGGCCAGATTGGTGCCCTCCTCCCTAGTAACCCAGATTGCAGGCACCCCTTAACAAACACCAATTACAGTAGTTTGTAATTAGCATGCCCAGATCCCATCAATCTGGTATGTGTGCACTCACATACAAACTTGATTTGATTTTGGTGGGAAGAAGAGGGTATGTATCCAGAACCTGCCCACAATACATTTACAAGCACTGCTCCTCAATATTAAGCCTGTGCTCAAATGAACTTTTCTCAGGTTTGTGATCCCTCCCACCCCATCTCATTATCTGTATGTGCTCCCAGACTAACTTCATTCTTGGATGTACACCACAAACAAAATTTCATGTCAATTATGAGACTAGGAATAGGCCATTCAAATTAGGATTATCAATGTTCTCCCCTCCCTCAATCTCTGAAATTCAGGCCCCTGTTTGGCGGACTACATCTGTCAGTAACTAACCAGGAACAATACCGAATTCTTCTGAAAAAAGTATTAAAAAAAAAAGCTTGTTGGACTCCCTGCCTTTGTAGGCTGAACCCTCTGCATGCCTGCTCCCCATCAGGAGGAAGAGAAAGGACAAGGAAAAGAAAAAAAGACTCCCTGGCTTTGCAGGCTCCCAAAAGAAAAAATGCGTCCTCTTAAAATCCTGAGCTCTGTGCTTCTGGCTCAAAATGATCCGACTCCTCTGAAACTATGTCAAGGCTGAATCCCCACTCTGGCAGTTTGACTTTGGATTGGTAACGCTGCCACCACCTCTGGGCTCTCACAGGGGTTCTGAACTTGAGTGGTGGCAGCGTTACCAATCCAAGGTCAAGCCTGGCGGCCAATCGGCGGGCCCCCCGATTGGCCTGGCGGCCAATCGGCGGGCCCCCCGATTGGCCTGGCGGCCAATCGGCGGGCCCCCCGATTGGCCTGGCGGCCAATCGGCGGGCCCCCCGATTGGCCTGGCGGCCAATCGGCGGGCCCCCCGATTGGCCTGGCGGCCAATCGGCGGGCCCCCCGATTGGCCTGGCGGCCAATCGGCGGGCCCCCCGATTGGCCTGGCGGCCAATCGGCGGGCCCCCCGATTGGCCTGGCGGCCAATCGGCGGGCCCCCCGATTGGCCTGGCGGCCAATCGGCGGGCCCCCCGATTGGCCTGGCGGCCAATCGGCGGGCCCCCCGATTGGCCTGGCGGCCAATCGGCGGGCCCCCCGATTGGCCTGGCGGCCAATCGGCGGGCCCCCCGATTGGCCTGGCGGCCAATCGGCGGGCCCCCCGATTGGCCTGGCGGCCAATCGGCGGGCCCCCCCGATTGGCCTGGCGGCCAATCGGCGGGCCCCCCGATTGGCCTGGCGGCCAATCGGCGGGCCCCCCGATTGGCCTGGCGGCCAATCGGCGGGCCCCCCGATTGGCCTGGCGGCCAATCGGCGGGCCCCCCGATTGGCCTGGCGGCCAATCGGCGGGCCCCCCGATTGGCCTGGCGGCCAATCGGCGGGCCCCCCGATTGGCCTGGCGGCCAATCGGCGGGCCCCCCGATTGGCCTGGCGGCCAATCGGCGGGCCCCCCGATTGGCCTGGCGGCCAATCGGCGGGCCCCCCGATTGGCCTGGCGGCCAATCGGCGGGCCCCCCGATTGGCCTGGCGGCCAATCGGCGGGCCCCCCGATTGGCCTGGCGGCCAATCGGCGGGCCCCCCGATTGGCCTGGCGGCCAATCGGCGGGCCCCCCGATTGGCCTGGCGGCCAATCGGCGGGCCCCCCGATTGGCCTGGCGGCCAATCGGCGGGCCCCCCGATTGGCCTGGCGGCCAATCGGCGGGCCCCCCGATTGGCCTGGCGGCCAATCGGCGGGCCCCCCGATTGGCCTGGCGGCCAATCGGCGGGCCCCCCGATTGGCCTGGCGGCCAATCGGCGGGCCCCCCGATTGGCCTGGCGGCCAATCGGCGGGCCCCCCGATTGGCCTGGCGGCCAATCGGCGGGCCCCCCGATTGGCCTGGCGGCCAATCGGCGGGCCCCCCGATTGGCCTGGCGGCCAATCGGCGGGCCCCCCGCTTGGCCTGGCGGCCAATCGGCGGGCCCCCCGATTGGCCTGGCGGCCAATCGGCGGGCCCCCCGCTTGGCCTGGCGGCCAATCGGCGGGCCCCCCGATTGGCCTGGCGGCCAATCGGCGGGCCCCCCGATTGGCCTGGCGGCCAATCGGCGGGCCCCCCGCTTGGCCTGGCGGCCAATCGGCGGGCCCCCCGATTGGCCTGGCGGCCAATCGGCGGGCCCCCCGATGGGCCTGGCGGCCAATCGGCGGGCCCCCCGCTTGGCCTGGCGGCCAATCGGCGGGCCCCCCGATTGGCCTGGCGGCCGATCGGCGGGCCCCCCGATTGGCCTGGCGGCCGATCGGCGGGCCCCCCGATTGGCCTGGCGGCCGATCGGCGGGCCCCCCGATTGGCCTGGCGGCCAATCGGCGGGCCCCCCGATTGGCCTGGCGGCCAATCGGCGGGCCCCCCGATTGGCCTGGCGGCCAATCGGCGGGCCCCCGATTGGCCTGGCGGCCAATCGGCGGGCCCCCCGATTGGCCTGGCGGCCAATCGGCGGGCCCCCCGATTGGCCTGGCGGCCAATCGGCGGGCCCCCCGATGGGCCTGGCGGCCAATCGGCGGGCCCCCCGATCGGCCTGGCGGCCAATCGGCGGGCCCCCCGATCGGCCTGGCGGCCAATCGGCGGGCCCCCCGATCGGCCTGGCGGCCAATCGGCGGGCCCCCCGCTTGGCCTGGCGGCCAATCGGCGGGCCCCCCGCTTGGCCTGGCGGCCAATCGGCGGGCCCCCCGACTTGGCCTGGCGGCCAATCGGCGGGCCCCCCGCTTGGCCTGGCGGCCAATCGGCGGGCCCCCCGCTTGGCCTGGCGGCCAATCGGCGGGCCCCCCGCTTGGCCTGGCGGCCAATCGGCGGGCCCCCGCTTGGCCTGGCGGCCAATCGGCGGGCCCCCCGCTTGGCCTGGCGGCCAATCGGCGGGCCCCCCGCTTGGCCTGGCGGCCAATCGGCGGGCCCCCCGCTTGGCCTGGCGGCCAATCGGCGGGCCCCCCGCTTGGCCTGGCGGCCAATCGGCGGGCCCTCCCGCTTGGCCTGGCGGCCAATCGGCGGGCCCCCCGCTTGGCCTGGCGGCCAATCGGCGGGCCCCCCGCTTGGCCTGGCGGCCAATCGGCGGGCCCCCCGCTTGGCCTGGCGGCCAATCGGCGGGCCCCCCGCTTGGCCTGGCGGCCAATCGGCGGGGCCCCCCGCTTGGCCTGGCGGCCAATCGGCGGGCCCCCCGCTTGGCCTGGCGGCCAATCGGCGGGCCCCCCGCTTGGCCTGGCGGCCAATCGGCGGGCCCCCCGCTTGGCCTGGCGGCCAATCGGCGGGCCCCCCGCTTGGCCTGGCGGCCAATCGGCGGGCCCCCCGCTTGGCCTGGCGGCCAATCGGCGGGGCCCCCCGCTTGGCCTGGCGGCCAATCGGCGGGCCCCCCGCTTGGCCTGGCGGCCAATCGGCGGGCCCCCCGCTTGGCCTGGCGGCCAATCGGCGGGCCCCCCGCTTGGCCTGGCGGCCAATCGGCGGGCCCCCCGCTTGGCCTGGCGGCCAATCGGCGGGCCCCCCGCTTGGCCTGGCGGCCAATCGGCGGGCCCCCCGCTTGGCCTGGCGGCCAATCGGCGGGCCCCCCGCTTGGCCTGGCGGCCAATCGGCGGGCCCCCCGCTTGGCCTGGCGGCCAATCGGCGGGCCCCCCGCTTGGCCTGGCGGCCAATCGGCGGGCCCCCCGCTTGGCCTGGCGGCCAATCGGCGGGCCCCCCGCTTGCCTGGCGGCCAATCGGCGGGCCCCCCGCTTGGCCTTGCGGCCATCGGCGGGCCCCCCGCTTGGCCTGGCGGCCAATCGGCGGGCCCCCCGCTTGGCCTGGCGGCCAATCGGCGGGCCCCCGCTTGGCCTGGCGGCCAATCGGCGGGCCCCCCGCTTGGCCTGGCGGCCAATCGGCGGGCCCCCCGCTTGGCCTGGCGGCCAATCGGCGGGCCCCCCCGCTTGGCCTGGCGGCCAATCGGCGGGGCCCCCCGCTTGGCCTGGCGGCCAATCGGCGGGCCCCCCGCTTGGCCTGGCGGCCAAATCGGCGGGCCCCCCGCTTGGCCTGGCGGCCAATCGGCGGGCCCCCCGCTTGGCCCTGGCGGCCAATCGGCGGGCCCCCCGCTTGGCCTGGCGGCCAATCGGCGGGCCCCCCGCTTGGCCTGGCGGCCAATCGGCGGGCCCCCCGCTTGGCCTGGCGGCCAATCGGCGGGCCCCCCGCTTGGCCTGGCGGCCAATCGGCGGGCCCCCCGCTTGGCCTGGCGGCCAATCGGCGGGCCCCCCGCTTGGCCTGGCGGCCAATCGGCGGGCCCCCCGCTTGGCCTGGCGGCCAATCGGCGGGCCCCCCGCTTGGCCTGGCGGCCAATCGGCGGGCCCCCCCGCTTGGCCTGGCGGCCAATCGGCGGGCCCCCCGCTGGCCTGGCGGCCAATCGGCGGGCCCCCCGCTTGGCCTGGCGGCCAATCGGCGGGCCCCCCGCTTGGCCTGGCGGCCAATCGGCGGGCCCCCCGCTTGGCCTGGCGGCCAATCGGCGGGCCCCCCGATTGGCCTGGCGGCCAATCGGCGGGCCCCCCGCTTGGCCTGGCGGCCAATCGGCGGGCCCCCCGCTTGGCCTGGCGGCCAATCGGCGGGCCCCCCGCTTGGCCTGGCGGCCAATCGGCGGGCCCCCCGCTTGGCCTGGCGGCCAATCGGCGGGCCCCCCGCTTGGCCTGGCGGCCAATCGGCGGGCCCCCGCTTGGCCTGGCGGCCAATCGGCGGGCCCCCCGCTTGGCCTGGCGGCCAATCGGCGGGCCCCCGCTTGGCCTGGCGGCCAATCGGCGGGCCCCCCGCTTGGCCTGGCGGCCAATCGGCGGGCCCCCCGCTTGGCCCTGGCGGCCAATCGGCGGGCCCCCCGCTTGGCCTGGCGGCCAATCGGCGGGCCCCCCGCTTGGCCTGGCGGCCAATCGGCGGGCCCCCCGCTTGGCCTGGCGGCCAATCGGCGGGCCCCCCGCTTGGCCTGGCGGCCAATCGGCGGGCCCCCCGCTTGGCCTGGCGGCCAATCGGCGGGCCCCCCGCTTGGCCTGGCGGCCAATCGGCGGGCCCCCGCTTGGCCTGGCGGCCAATCGGCGGGCCCCCCCGCTTGGCCCGGCGGCCAGCCGGCGGGCCCCCCGCTTGGCCCGGCGGCCAGCCGGCGGGCCCCCCGCTTGGCCCGGCGGCCAGCCGGCGGGCCCCCCGCTTGGCCTGGCGGCCAATCGGCGGGCCCCCCGCTTGGCCTGGCGGCCAATCGGCGGGCCCCCCGCTTGGCCTGGCGGCCAATCGGCGGGCCCCCCGCTTGGCCTGGCGGCCAATCGGCGGGCCCCCGCTTGGCCTGGCGGCCAATCGGCGGGCCCCCCGCTTGGCCTGGCGGCCAATCGGCGGGCCCCCCGCTTGGCCTGGCGGCCAATCGGCGGGCCCCCGCTTGGCCTGGCGGCCAATCGGCGGGCCCCCCGCTTGGCCTGGCGGCCAATCGGCGGGCCCCCCGCTTGGCCTGGCGGCCAATCGGCGGGCCCCCCGCTTGGCCTGGCGGCCAATCGGCGGGCCCCCCGCTTGGCCTGGCGGCCAATCGGCGGGCCCCCCGCTTGGCCTGGCGGCCAATCGGCGGGCCCCCCGCTTGGCCTGGCGGCCAATCGGCGGGCCCCCCGCTTGGCCTGGCGGCCAATCGGCGGGCCCCCCGCTTGGCCTGGCGGCCAATCGGCGGGCCCCCCGCTTGGCCTGGCGGCCAATCGGCGGGCCCCCCGCTTGGCCTGGCGGCCAATCGGCGGGCCCCCCGCTTGGCCTGGCGGCCAATCGGCGGGCCCCCCGCTTGGCCTGGCGGCCAATCGGCGGGCCCCCCGCTTGGCCTGGCGGCCAATCGGCGGGCCCCCCGCTTGGCCTGGCGGCCAATCGGCGGGCCCCCCGCTTGGCCTGGCGGCCAATCGGCGGGCCCCCCGCTTGGCCTGGCGGCCAATCGGCGGGCCCCCCGCTTGGCCTGGCGGCCAATCGGCGGGCCCCCCGCTTGGCCTGGCGGCCAATCGGCGGGCCCCCCGCTTGGCCTGGCGGCCAATCGGCGGGCCCCCCGCTTGGCCTGGCGGCCAATCGGCGGGCCCCCCGCTTGGCCTGGCGGCCAATCGGCGGGCCCCCCGCTTGGCCTGGCGGCCAATCGGCGGGCCCCCCGCTTGGCCTGGCGGCCAATCGGCGGGCCCCCCGCTTGGCCTGGCGGCCAATCGGCGGGCCCCCCGCTTGGCCTGGCGGCCAATCGGCGGGCCCCCCGCTTGGCCTGGCGGCCAATCGGCGGGCCCCCCGCTTGGCCTGGCGGCCAATCGGCGGGCCCCCCGATTGGCCTGGCGGCCAATCGGCGGGCCCCCCGCTTGGCCTGGCGGCCAATCGGCGGGCCCCCCGCTTGGCCTGGCGGCCAATCGGCGGGCCCCCCGATTGGCCTGGCGGCCAATCGGCGGGCCCCCCGCTTGGCCTGGCGGCCAATCGGCGGGCCCCCCGCTTGGCCTGGCGGCCAATCGGCGGGCCCCCCGCTTGGCCTGGCGGCCAATCGGCGGGCCCCCCGCTTGGCCTGGCGGCCAATCGGCGGGCCCCCCGATTGGCCTGGCGGCCAATCGGCGGGCCCCCCGATGGGCCTGGCGGCCAATCGGCGGGCCCCCCGATTGGCCTGGCGGCCAATCGGCGGGCCCCCCGATTGGCCTGGCGGCCAATCGGCGGGCCCCCCGATTGGCCTGGCGGCCAATCGGCGGGCCCCCCGATTGGCCTGGCGGCCAATCGGCGGGCCCCCCGATTGGCCTGGCGGCCAATCGGCGGGCCCCCCGATTGGCCTGGCGGCCAATCGGCGGGCCCCCCGATTGGCCTGGCGGCCAATCGGCGGGCCCCCCGATTGGCCTGGCGGCCAATCGGCGGGCCCCCCGATTGGCCTGGCGGCCAATCGGCGGGCCCCCCGATTGGCCTGGCGGCCAATCGGCGGGCCCCCCGATTGGCCTGGCGGCCAATCGGCGGGCCCCCCGATTGGCCTGGCGGCCAATCGGCGGGCCCCCCGATTGGCCTGGCGGCCAATCGGCGGGCCCCCCGATTGGCCTGGCGGCCAATCGGCGGGCCCCCCGATTGGCCTGGCGGCCAATCGGCGGGCCCCCCGATTGGCCTGGCGGCCAATCGGCGGGCCCCCCGATTGGCCTGGCGGCCAATCGGCGGGCCCCCCGATTGGCCTGGCGGCCAATCGGCGGGCCCCCCGATTGGCCTGGCGGCCAATCGGCGGGCCCCCCGATTGGCCTGGCGGCCAATCGGCGGGCCCCCCGATTGGCCTGGCGGCCAATCGGCGGGCCCCCCGATTGGCCTGGCGGCCAATCGGCGGGCCCCCCGATTGGCCTGGCGGCCAATCGGCGGGCCCCCCGATTGGCCTGGCGGCCAATCGGCGGGCCCCCCGATTGGCCTGGCGGCCAATCGGCGGGCCCCCCGATTGGCCTGGCGGCCAATCGGCGGGCCCCCCGATTGGCCTGGCGGCCAATCGGCGGGCCCCCCGATTGGCCTGGCGGCCAATCGGCGGGCCCCCCGATTGGCCTGGCGGCCAATCGGCGGGCCCCCCGATTGGCCTGGCGGCCAATCGGCGGGCCCCCCGATTGGCCTGGCGGCCAATCGGCGGGCCCCCCGATTGGCCTGGCGGCCAATCGGCGGGCCCCCCGATTGGCCTGGCGGCCAATCGGCGGGCCCCCCGATTGGCCTGGCGGCCAATCGGCGGGCCCCCCGATTGGCCTGGCGGCCAATCGGCGGGCCCCCCGATTGGCCTGGCGGCCAATCGGCGGGCCCCCCGATTGGCCTGGCGGCCAATCGGCGGGCCCCCCGATTGGCCTGGCGGCCAATCGGCGGGCCCCCCGATTGGCCTGGCGGCCAATCGGCGGGCCCCCCGATTGGCCTGGCGGCCAATCGGCGGGCCCCCCGATTGGCCTGGCGGCCAATCGGCGGGCCCCCCGATTGGCCTGGCGGCCAATCGGCGGGCCCCCCGATTGGCCTGGCGGCCAATCGGCGGGCCCCCCGATTGGCCTGGCGGCCAATCGGCGGGCCCCCCGATTGGCCTGGCGGCCAATCGGCGGGCCCCCCGATTGGCCTGGCGGCCAATCGGCGGGCCCCCCGATTGGCCTGGCGGCCAATCGGCGGGCCCCCCGATTGGCCTGGCGGCCAATCGGCGGGCCCCCCGATTGGCCTGGCGGCCAATCGGCGGGCCCCCCGATTGGCCTGGCGGCCAATCGGCGGGCCCCCCGATTGGCCTGGCGGCCAATCGGCGGGCCCCCCGATTGGCCTGGCGGCCAATCGGCGGGCCCCCCGATTGGCCTGGCGGCCAATCGGCGGGCCCCCCGATTGGCCTGGCGGCCAATCGGCGGGCCCCCCGATTGGCCTGGCGGCCAATCGGCGGGCCCCCCGATTGGCCTGGCGGCCAATCGGCGGGCCCCCCGATTGGCCTGGCGGCCAATCGGCGGGCCCCCCGATTGGCCTGGCGGCCAATCGGCGGGCCCCCCGATTGGCCTGGCGGCCAATCGGCGGGCCCCCCGATTGGCCTGGCGGCCAATCGGCGGGCCCCCCGATTGGCCTGGCGGCCAATCGGCGGGCCCCCCGATTGGCCTGGCGGCCAATCGGCGGGCCCCCCGATTGGCCTGGCGGCCAATCGGCGGGCCCCCCGATTGGCCTGGCGGCCAATCGGCGGGCCCCCCGATTGGCCTGGCGGCCAATCGGCGGGCCCCCCGATTGGCCTGGCGGCCAATCGGCGGGCCCCCCGATTGGCCTGGCGGCCAATCGGCGGGCCCCCCGATTGGCCTGGCGGCCAATCGGCGGGCCCCCCGATTGGCCTGGCGGCCAATCGGCGGGCCCCCCGATTGGCCTGGCGGCCAATCGGCGGGCCCCCCGATTGGCCTGGCGGCCAATCGGCGGGCCCCCCGATTGGCCTGGCGGCCAATCGGCGGGCCCCCCGATTGGCCTGGCGGCCAATCGGCGGGCCCCCCGATTGGCCTGGCGGCCAATCGGCGGGCCCCCCGATTGGCCTGGCGGCCAATCGGCGGGCCCCCCGATTGGCCTGGCGGCCAATCGGCGGGCCCCCCGATTGGCCTGGCGGCCAATCGGCGGGCCCCCCGATTGGCCTGGCGGCCAATCGGCGGGCCCCCCGATTGGCCTGGCGGCCAATCGGCGGGCCCCCCGATTGGCCTGGCGGCCAATCGGCGGGCCCCCCGATTGGCCTGGCGGCCAATCGGCGGGCCCCCCGATTGGCCTGGCGGCCAATCGGCGGGCCCCCCGATTGGCCTGGCGGCAGTTATAGCCAAACACTGAGTCGGTAAATTTTCCTATTGGCCATCGAAAGGGGAGGAGGTTGCATTTGGATTCTGGCAGTATTTACCAAGCCCAAGTCAGAGAGAACCTGTAATCTTTCAGTGTGATACAAGCCTGGAGTGGCAAATATTAATCTTTAAAATCCTTGCAGGCCGCCATCTTCTGAGCTCAGAGTGATGATTACCTGTCCTGAGCGCCTCAGCAAAAGCACACCCCCATTTACCACCACCTAATTATTATTGCAGTACTCTCGGAAACTAAGCAACACACAGTATTAATATACGGCAGGAAGACTCACATGCAACACAATATGAATAAAGCACCTCTTTGTCACATCTCCCCCCTCAAGACCAAACTCAGCGGGGCCACTTGCCATGAAAATGCATCAGCGCTTACCTGAACATGAACCACCTTCATGTTATAAACCAGAAGCTGGAGACTCCACCTCAGCAGCTTTACTTTGGCCTCTTTCATCTGCTGTAGCCACATTAGGGGCGAATGCTCAGTATACACTGTGAAGCGCCGCCCAAATAGATGGCTGCAGCTTTTTAAGGGCCCACACCATGGCCATACATTCCTTTTCTATGGGTGCAGAATCCTGCTTCCCAGGCAGCAGCTTTCTGCTCAGGTACACAATGGGATGTGTCAGTCCATTTCTGGCAACCTACATTAGCATTGCACCCAGCCCTTTTTCTGAGGCATCCATGAACACCATAAAGGGCTTGTCAAAATCCAGGTTTACCAGCACCAGGCCCTTGACCAGAGAGCCTCCTTCAGAGCACCGACAGCCCTCTGGCACTGCTCGGTTCAGACCACCTTCAGTTCAGTAATTGGGGTGACTATGGAGCTAAAGTAGGGCATAAACCTCCGGTAGTATCCTGCCATCCCAACGAAAGCCTGGACCTGCTTTTTAGTCTGAGGAGCGGGCCAATATCTCATCACCTCCACCTGGGTCGGCACTGGCTTTAGACACTGCCCCCCACCTTGTGGCCCAGGTATGACACCTCCGACATCCCTGTCTTGCTCTTCCCAGACAGGCTTCAGCATCTCACTCCCTTACTGGGTCCCAAAGCCACACAGTTCAGCCAGATGGATGAGGTGGAAGCAGGGGACTATGAACTGTTCAAACAAGCCCTGCTGTGCGAGTTTGAACTGACCTCCGAGGCACACAGGAAAAGGTTCTGGAGTGTGCAGAAGACCCAGGGGATGACCTATCTGGAACTGGTCACGCGGATGGGGGAAAATACACCCACAAGTGGGTGTATGGGGCCGAGACCCAGACCAAGGAGGACGGGATTGAACTAATGGGGCTGGAGCGCCCTGTCCCGCTGACCTGAGGATGTGGTTTGTGGACAAGAGGCCGAAGGACCTGAGCCGCACAGGGCTGCTAGCTGATGAGTTTGTAGACAGCAGGTCGGGATATTGAATGGAATCCCAGGGAGACAGGCCCACATCGGTGCAGAAGGTGAATCACCCAGAGGCTTCCCTGAAGGAATTGTCAGATAAATCCCTCCCGAGAGGCACAGCCAATACCAGAGCTGACCGACCAGCCTCAGGGGACTAACAGGACCTGAGATATAATTACTCTGAGCAGAGGGGTCACAGATGGGCCTGGTACCAAAAGCTCAGGGACAGGATGAGCAAACCGAGCCCTCACAGGGTTAACTGGATGGGAACCCAACCGGAGGAGAGGTGAGCTCCCCAGGTGGGAGGGGCTGGCAGTTTAGCAATGGCCCAAGAGAGAGGAGTCTCCCAGGCCAGCTCCTCAGGGAGGCTCGATGCTCTGGATTCAAAGTTCTCAGCGTACAGGGTGGGTGTGGGGCAGCCCATGAGGAGCAAGTGCCTCATTTCCCTGGAGGTGGATGGAAAGCAGGTCACTGTGTAGTGGGACATGGGTGCTGAAGTGACGCTGGCCCGACCTGAGGTGGTGGGCCCAAACCGAGTGGTGCCCAACACCTACCTAACCCTGATGGGCATGTGTGGACCACCAATTAAGGTACCCATGGCAAGGGTACATCTGAAATGAGGGGCCAAGGAGAGGCCTAAAGAATGTGAAGATGCAACATCAGTTCCCAACTGAGGTGCTGATGGGGGGTCACCTGGCAGCCCTCAGAGCACCCTAGTCATCACCTGTTGCCGGAGCCAGCAAAGGACACTCTGCCCTGACGCTGGGGGCCATGCCCTGCCGGGGGCGCAGGTCCCTACCCTGGTGGGAAAGGAGTCACCAGGGACAGGACTTGGTGGGTCTGCGGCCTTGGAACCAGCCACGGAGAGGGAGCAGGTCCCCATCCCTTTCCCAGCTGCTGAATTCCAGACTGAGCTGCAGAAGGATCCCTTCTTCGAGAAGCTAAGGGAACTTGCTGGCCACAGCACAGCGAAACCCCTGGGGCAAGGCTGCTGGGAAAGATTCCTGTGCGAGTGTAACGATGCTGGTTCTAGCGGGACCCAACTGAGAGTGCCAGTTCAGGACAAATTGCTTAAAACAGGGCAGTTACAGCCCAAGGCTGGGGTTTTTCCACCTCTAAGGCAAACCAAACCAGCCTGACAGAGAGGACTTTGGTTTCACCCCACTGGCTAACCACAAGTCACACAAGCAATTCCCTTAGGCACTCTAGTTTCTCAGTATCATCACTAGTGCCACTTGTTATGGGGACAAATGGTTATGAAAACCAGCATCCCAGAAAAAAAGGTTCTCTTGATCCCAAAGGACCAAGCCCCACACTCATGTCAATATACAAATCAGATCTTACCCACAAATCGTGCTGTTGCCAATCCTTTAGAATCTAAAGGGTTATTCATAATAGGAAAAAGATAGAGATGAGAGCTAGAATTGGTTAAATGGAATCAATTACATACAGAAATGGCAAAGTTCTTGGTTCAGGCTTGTAGCAATGATAGAATAAACTGCAGGTTCAAATCAAGTCTCTGGAGTACATCCACAGCTGGGATGGGTCATCATCCTTTGTTTAGAGATTCTGTTTGTAGCAAAGTCCCTCCAAAGATAAGAAGCAGGATTGAAGACAAGATGGAGACGAGACATCAGCCTTTTACAGTCTTTTCCGGGTGTAAGAACACCACTTTGTCCTTACCGTGGAAAATTACAGCAAAATGGAGTTTGGAGTCACATGGACAAGTTACTGAATCACAAGGCATATCTGCCTTCTCTCAGTGGGTCACTTACATAGCTGATGGTCCTTAATGGGCCATCAAGCAGGCTAGGCAGAGCTGACACCAACTTGTCTGTGGGGGTCACCCAGAAGCATAACAGAAGTTTGAAATACAGATAGTATAGAGCCAATATTCATAACTTCAACTACAAAAATGATACACATATACAGATACATGATACACATAACCAACAAACCATAACCTTGTCTTATATAAAGGGGGTCAAATAGGGTATCTAAGGTTTGGTTCCACTACAGGACTTTGGTTGCAACAATGATCTATACGGTCCCAGTTCATGTCAATAATGTCACAGGGAGAAGGGATTCCTGTACCGGGAATGGGCTCCCCAAGGGGAAGTGGAACCGTGGGGGATCAGGAGACAGCTAGTGGTCCCCCAGAAGTACTGCCACAGGCTACTGTACCTGGCCCATAATATCCCTCTCTCAGGACACCAGGGAATCCAGTGCACCAGGCAGAGGCTGCTACAGAACTTTTTACTGGTCCAGGATATTTGATGCCGTCCAGCAGTACTGTATGTCCTGCGACCCCTGCCCGAGGGTGGGGAAGACCTGGGACAGAGGGAAAGCAGCTTTGGGGCCCCAGCCCATCATAGAAGAGCTTTTCCAGAAAGTGGCCCCCTAAGCAAAGCAACCCGGACAGGGAAAGAATACAATCTGGTGGTGGTAGATTTCGCTACTCTCTATCCTAAGGCTGTGGCCTTGTCCTCTATTGAGGCAGATACTGTGGCAGATGCACTGATGACCGTTTTCAGCAGAGTGGGGTTCCCCAAGGAGGTCCTTACAGACCAGGGCTCCAATTTCATGTCAACTCTGCTCCAGTGCTTGTGGGAGAAGCGTGGGGTCTGATATAGCTGGACTTCAAGCATATCACCCTCAGTCCAACAGGCTGGTGAGGAGATTCAATGGGACGCTAATGATGATGCTGAAAACCTTTAGGAATCAGTACCCACAGGACTGGGACAAGTATTTACCCCACCTGCTGTTCACGTACTGGGAAGTGCCCCAGGAATCAACCATGTTCTTTCCTCTTGAGTTGTTGTATGGGAGGAAAGTGAGGGCACCCCTGTACTTGCTGAGGGATGAATGGGAGGGGAAGGCTTCCTCTGATGGAAAATCGGAGGTGGAATATGTACTCACTTTCCTGGAAAAGCTCACTGAGCTCATGGACTTGTCCAGGGAAAATTTACCCTAGGCCCAAGGGAAGCAAATAGGTGCCCTCTCCTATGCTACCAGGGACCAGGTGGCAGTTCTCATTCTCGTGAGAAAGAGAAACTACAGGCTGCCGGGGATGGGCCCTTTAAGGTCATCAAGCAGCTGAATATGGCAATCTATGTAGTGAAACCCTTGCAGACAGAGTCCATGAAAATGTTACATTTCTTCTGGGATGATAAGAACCTCAGTAGCTGAACACATCTTGATGAAACTTATTCAACATAAGAATGGCCATACTGGGTCAGACCAAAGGTCCATCTAGCCCAGTACCCTGTCTTCCAGCAGTGGCCAATGCCAGGTGCCTCAGAGGAAATGAAGAGAATAGGTAATCATCACGTACTCTACCCCATCGCCCATTCCCAGCTTCAGGCAAACAGAGGCTACAGACACCATCCCTCTATCCAATAGATTTTGCAATTTAAAGCAGATTCAGCCTGTCCCTTAACTGTCATCATAAAGACACATGCTGGACATGCACATTAAAGAAGCAATCTGCTACAAATAAGTGGAACAACTTTTACATTTCTACCTTTCTTGCATGACTCTCAGGGCCAAATGTTTAACAGACCTCCTTAAAGACTTCCTCAACATTTGTAGGCAGATTTATGTGCATGGTAAATTGGTCAGTTACATGTAGTTTCTGGATTTGCCTAAGACTTTGTGCAGATGCTGAGGTTTGGCCATAAAAGATCTGTTAGCTAGCACTCAAAGAGGAAACTAAAACGTACTTCTACAGCAGATAGGTAATTTATTTACTGGCTTTGAAATACTGGCTCCACTTCTTCAGTATCTACTGCCTGTCCATTAGATATTGTTGTTAGTGACCTTCTGGGAAGGGCTACTTTTATAAATAAAATATTTCCATGCCAAGAAGGGACACCATCAAGGTGAGTTGTCCTAACTCCCTACAACAAGTTATCATGTGTATGTTCAATTGAGGGGAAAAAGAATCAATAAAGAAACCGATTTTTGTTTTATACTTCCAGGTATGCATAACAGAAGCAGGAAACAATCCCCCTGCCCATCCCAGATGAAGCCCTGGATGCAGCAATACATGCCTTTACCGTCCACTCTACTTCCTCAATCAGCCCAATCTAGATGAAGCTTCAACTGGTCCAGCATGCTGGAACTACTCCTGACAGCATCACCTTGGCAACAGCTTTTAGGCCATGTTCAATGCCCTGCAGTGTCTCCCCAGTGCAAGATTTGCTTTCAGGTCCTACCCCTTGTCTATAAAGCTCCAATAATGGGAGCTAGATCAGGGGCTCTGTGCAACCCTTCAAGAACATACCAATCCACACCAAAAAATATGACTGACAGAGCTTGGAGGGGAAAAAGCAACACTCACTGGTCAAGTTACACTTCCCTCTGGAGCTGAGATCCCTTGCCTGTGGAGCATCCCTCTGCTGGAGATCAGGAAAAGCCCATATATTTTACAAAATAAAATGCTAGAATATTCTTGGTCTGCCCCCAGTAGAGGACAATGGGGCAAACTTGAAAATGTGTCCCATTCTATAAATACGCAATATACCCCATAGGGCTCATTTTCTATACAGCAATGAACAATTCTTTTTTTTGTTTGGTTTTTTAATAATGGTGTTGGCCACCTATATAAAGTACTATGGGGATGGTGGTTTAACTAATAGCTAGGATAGATAAATACTCTGCAGTAGCTGGACATGGCACCAGTTGCACAATTACCTAGTGCTTTTATTTTGTGAATTAGATTGGGGGGATGTGATCATTTATTTGGGGTTTATTTTCTCGTTTGGGGAAACGCAGCTTGCTATGCCAGTGAGCAAATGAGTCAGGTGATCTCAGGTTCCTGTGCATGTATGGAATAGGCACATGCATGTATAGAAATGAACTGATATCTGCATGGCTATGTTCTGCTTCACCCCACCCTCCTACTTCTTTCATAGATTCTAGGACTGGAAGGGATCTCGAGAGGTCATCGAGTCCAGTCCCCTGCCCTCATGGCAGGACCAAATACTGTCTAGACCATCCCAGAGAGACATTTATCTAACCTACTCTTAAATATCTCCAGAGATGGAGATTCCACAACCTCCCTAGGCAATCTATTCCAGTGTTTAACCACCCTGACAGTTAGGAACTTTTTCCTAATGTCCAACCTAAACCTCCCTTGCTGAAGTTGAAGCCCATTGCTTCTTGTTCTATCACTGGAGGCTAAGGTGAACAAGTTTTCTCCCTCCTCCTGATGACACCCTTTTAGATACCTGAAAACTGTTATCATGTCCCCTCTCAGTCTTCTCTTTTCCAAACTAAACAAACCCAATTCTTTCAGCCTTCCTTCATAGGTCATGTTCTCAAGACCTTTAATTATTCTTCTAGCTCTTCTCTGGACCCTCTCCAATTTCTCCACATCTTTCTTTTGCTGTCCAGCATGTTGAGAGTGACAAACACACAAGCATTCCTGAAACAAGCAGGTCAAGACTTCAGACGGGTAGTGAACTGGTAAAAAAAGGAGTATTTAAGAAAGCATATAATTACAGGAAACTTTAAAGTACAGAGTTTTTGGAGGGAGTAGCTAAATCAGGGCTAATGAAAGGGAGCCATTTAGACATCCATGCATACCTGGTTGCATGGTCTCTACACTATGCTGTTTAAGACCCTCTATCAAGACTTTCCAGGGCTTGGTATTTATACCTGGGAAGAGGAAGAGTTCTGCTCTTAGGTTGAAATAATCCTGGGAAATGTAGTTCAGGAAATGACTACAATCATTTTAATTAGCTGAATTGCAGCATCAAGTCTGTTCTGTTATCCTGAGCTATGTCTCAGAACTGTTCTACCATAAAAGATCCCACATTCTGTCTGCCTTTGAAGAACATAATTAGGGCATTGACAAACCTTTAGCATCAGATTTTCCAAAGGCTACAATGGTGGGAGCAGGCAAGTATGGAGCACTTTTGAAAGTCTGGCCACTTCACTAAAGCACCCAAATGGGAACTGAGCTCTTGAAAATGTGGCAACAAGGGATCAATGCTGCTACAGCACACACTTTTAGTATCTTATTTGGAAAGTTTCCCACTGAAGTCAGGGGGACGACTTGTGGAATAAAAGTACTGCTCAGTGAAAGTAAAGGGGAGAGGAAGCCAGCCCTTAATGAGCAGAATGTGCCTTTTCTAGTTTGAAGTTTATTTATTGTTCCAAGGCAGCACAATCTATGTAGAATAAAAAAATAAAGACACGCCACATTTGGGCTAGGCCAGGAGCTAAGTAAATTCAAAGCTTACTAACAATACTTATCCCATCCAAAAAAGAAGTTTCAAGTAGGCAATCTTTGATTTCATTTTGTGTGAAATTTCTTCCAAAGGACTTATGGAATATGGAAATAAAATTTCAAATGCAAGTGGAACCTGCAGTTATTGCCCACACTGCCTTAACCTTGGATGCAATATGGACAAAGTAAATCACTTCATATTAATTTCTTGCTGAAAGAACCGCTTCTGCAGATAGGGGTCTGGCAGCACATGTACTCACACAATATCAAAGTGGCCAAGGACAGTCAGTTGTTTACTGTTTGCCAGAGGCGCTATCATCAGTGAGACTGTCTTGGAAGGAAGAAGGAGCTGGATGTAGACTAGGGCTGAGATACAGCGCTTGCCATGAGGTGTAGAAAAAAAGACAGTGGACAAGGAAAACTACAAAAATATAGTTGTTTCAGACATGCTGCAGTTAAAGTAATGTAAGAAAAAGCATTGTAACAGGGTTTACTCACCGCTCTGCACTTCCTTATGGCCAGGCATGGCATCACAGTCTCTCTGTAGGGTAGCAGCCCTTGTCAACAGTCACTCTGGGGCTGTGGTGGTTTCTTTCAGATAACTCATCCCTCCAGCCAGGGCACAGTCTTTAGCCCATTCCTTCCAGGGTCAGCTATCCAAACTAAAGATCAAAACTATCTAACAGAAATAAAAAGCTTCCACCCTCTCCACAGCTCTTCTTCAGCAAGGTCCTTCCTTCCTTTCTTCCTCACCTCTTTCCTTCCCTTCCCTTCCCTTCTGGGTCTCCATATCTGTCCCTGATTATCCCAGGTGCCTCCTTGCTCACTCAAAACCCTGCAGGCATCTTCTGACTCCCAGCATTTTCTTTCCTCCAGCCCTTCCTCAGCTGGGCCCACTCAGCAGTTAAACCTGAAATCACCTAATTTCTCTCAGGTGGGCCCATTCTCTAATTAGGGCTGGTTTAGTCAGGGGCTCTCTATTATCATCTCTGAGCTCTGGATGATCTCTGAGTGTTGATCTCTCTCCCTCTCTCCACTCTCTCCATATATATATATATATATGAATTTTCTTGTCAGGCTCTGGCTCTGGCTCTCTTACACTAATCACTGTAACTGACTTCTACTCTGGCTTATCTGGATTCTTCTAATGATATTGGGCCAGCCAACAGTGCCATGCTGCATTCCATGAGCTGAGGATCTGGCCCATTATTCTCTTGTTGGGCCAGACTCTGCCACCCTTATGTTGACTAGTACAATACCCCACAAGCAACCCCCATTGAAATCAGAGTTAGGAGAGTGAGGTATTACTCAGTGTGAGTGGGGGGGCAGAATCTTGCCTATTATTTCTAACTATTCTTTCTACACATAGATATGTAAATTAAAGGCTGTTTTCTAAATACTACACTTTTACAAGTAGATTTTCTCCCTGCCTAATGCAGCTGCCATCTTGTCCTTAAGATACAGCATGTTACAGTCCCTGTGTTTTCTCTGTCATGGAAAATTTCTATTTGTTCAATCTCTGGGCCCAATTCTGAGACGTGCTGAGCACCCACTAGTTCAGTGGGAGATCAGGGTGCTCAGGACCTTGCAGGAAGCAGTTAGTGCCTCTCAGGGTTAAGCCCTTTCTTTGATGTTTTTCCTTGACCTGAATGAAAACAAATCTAGACTGAAGAGTATGTTTTACTCTGTGAGTATGAGCATGAAAAACATCGTTCCTGTGACTTAGAATCACCTTTGTCATACCCTGTGGTGGTTCGTTACCTTATGTAAGTTTTTGTGTTTAGGTAACAACTATAGCACCTCTGCCTTGTCTATTTATGTCCTTCTGCTTGTACATCAATCTGTGTTGTGTCCTGTCTGTCATATCAGTGCACTTCCATTTTTTCATACATTATACAAAGAAGTATCTGACAGATGTTCAAGGAGCAGATTTACACCATAGAGATTTATACGTAGGGAGACTCGATGCATTCTGATTCACATATTTAGCATATCTTTTTGAAAATCATAACGTTTCAACATAGAAGATAGTTTAACATTTCATTATTTTGCAAATGTCAGTTGCATACATGCTGTAAATATCTGTGCATTTGACCATTTCCAGCATGAATACACAGTCAAGTATTTGAAAACAATCACCTTGCTAGGTATAAAATTGTTCTTTTGTGTAAGGAGTTGTGTTGAAGGATTGCCATGTTGTCAGACATTCAGATGAATATAGGCCAAGATGACCTTGTCTTTTAGCCAAAAAGTTCCCCAAGGTTGGAAAGTCCCTCGAGGGAAATTAGGATTAAAGGGGTTTATTTGATGGCCCTTACATGTTATCTAGCACAGTTTTGGTCTAACAGGGAGATGAAGCTGTCCATAAAAGGAAAAGTACAGGCAAGCTTGACACTGATCAAGAGAGAGGAAAAAGAGAAGAAATGATGTGGGAAATAGGCCATGAATTTTGTTGTGGTGCCATAATAGTTAGATGAACAATAGACGTAAGGGAAATATAGAAGATAATTATTTAGACCTAGTTTGAAGATCTGTTATTTTCTAAAAGGTATTTATGGACTAGACAGCCCAACAGCGTTTGGCATTTTAGAAAATCTCTAGCTTTGTGAAACAGTTTTTATGATGGTGGCAGTGTTACCTGGGGTTCTTTCAACCCAAAGCTCTTGGTAACTTTTACTCTCTGCGAGGTGGTGTCAGAAAATAAATCTGGGGAGACACGGCCGTCTGACCGATAGATGGCTGGCAGAACCAGGACTACACAAGAGTGCTTTCACTTAAAGCTAAACGGCAGCCTGTCTGCCGCTGGGGAATGCAAGATACATCCAGAGGGAGAGTCCCATCCTGAAGAGTCCCACTACTTCAAACTTTTCCCCTTATTTTAGAGATTAGTAACACAATGACATGTCCCTTAAAGAAAATTTGTTAAACAAGCAGTTTCAGTGGTCAAGAAAGAGGTTTTCTTCTGATTGTTGATTAACCAGGTGTGGGTTTTTCCCAGAGTTTGCAGCCTTGAGGTCTTAATAGATATTCCTGAGGGCACATCCTACTCTTCTAAAATGCATGTATCAGCAACTTCAACCCAATTCTTATCAAGAAGGACACAGGGTCAAGCTGCCCTTTCTGTGGCACCCAAATCTCCCTTCCCTCCTGCCTTGGTCAAGCTAAGGCTGTTCCATGGCTACTTTATGGCCTGCTGACTTGGCTGCTCTTAGCAATAAGCAATAGTGGTTTAAGGCACTTTACTGATTCTGAAATCTGAAATCTCCCCGTGCAGCAGGACAAAAAACATTACAGTGTCAAGTGGAATGGCGAAAACATCCTCCCCAAAACCAAAACGGTGGAACAGTAAACTGGGTGCCTTGTATAAATATATAGCGATAAACATGAAGAAAAAAGACACTAAAAATTGTGAAAAAAAACCACCACAAGAAAAATATGTATTTCACTTTCTGTGTTTTTTGACAGGTGGGATATGAATTTCCTCCACGGTTAAGAATCAAAAGCAGATCCAAAAATCAGTAGGTGTGCTTCTTCCAGGTCCAGTTATAAAGTAGCCAAAATCTGATGAGCAGGTCTAAAAATGGGATTTTTTTTTTAATGAAAAGAGTTGGTGCCACCTCTGGCCTTGCTGACTTTCTTGGTTTCCTGTAGATGCCAAAGGACTAGGCAACAACAGTCTATTTGGATGATCTACATCTGCTTTTTCTATCCTATGCTTTTTCCCAGTTTAGTCATTACTGATGGGCAGTTTACATAAAGCCTCTGAAGACAGTATGTAAAAGTGAAGAGTTAAAATGGCCTGCTTGAAGAGAGGTTACATCAAGTTGCTTCTATGCTTTGGCTGGGCCAATGTTTTTCTTGCCTATTCTGTCAAAGTAAAGTGTCTACATTTTATATGCTAACCTCTAGTGTTTTCATTAGAGCAATTTTCCCCCCTCAGCAGGTCATCCAGGTTTGGGAAATAAAGAAAAACCATGATGCTACTTGTTTGTATTATAGTGTAATATACCACAATTTTCAATCTTGTGTGGCACATTATCAAATGCAATAAAGTATGGGATCCTGTCTGGGTTAGCCTCACTCCATATCGGTTTTGCAGTTTTGACAACAAACTGATTTGCCTTGGTACTTCAGAACAGTTAGCGTGCACTCTGCTTGATCTTTGCTTTAGAATTGGGCAAGGAAAAGTGGTCAGACAAAAGGATAAAATAAGATGGCATGGATATGGAATTGACAATTTTGCCATTAGTCAAACATGCAGCATTTTTAGTTCATGGCCATGCACATACATTATGCCCTGTGCAGAAGATGACAACTAGGTATTAGCAACTTGGAATGCATTAGCTGGTGCGTAGCTTTGCCCCCTTGTTTGTGAACAACATTTCCTTGGGCAATGTAGTAGTGTGGGGCATCTGGACTGCACTGTTTAACATTCTCTTGAGCACTAGATAGATACCCTGTACTTGGGGAAAGGATCACCACACCTTATTCTGGCCCTGTATATGCCTAGTCCTGAGAACTCCCAAGTTATTGCTTTGTTAGGTGGAGCACTCGGTTTCCATTGCTATTAGTCATTAAACTACCCTAATTATCCAAGGATCCAGGATTGTTCATTCTAATCCAACGTGTTCAAATACATTTGAAAAATTTGGTAAAAGGTTGTAAATAAGGATTAAAAACAAATCAACACTTGAGCTTTTTTTCTTAAGCTTGAGAACATGCTATACATTGTACATCTTAAGTTCATCTATTGCTGCTTATCTACCACATGTCATCACTGCTTATGACATTAGAAACAACTTGCTATGGAAGTTATTAGGTCAGAGAAAGGGGAAGATTATGGTATGCAAATATCCTTAGCAAGAAAATGAGGCAAGAAATACAGAATACATGGGGCCAAATGGTGCCACCTCTCAACAAATAACAAATAAAAAAACTTGCTTTGGGTGGAATATTTAACCCCTTAGCCTGCTGGGTTGGCATGGAATAGCTGCACTGGTGCTCTTGTGGTACAGACAAATGGGGTTCCTATACACCTCATACGTTGGTTGTCACCTACTGCAGCACAGACCTGTCTAGTGGCTACACCCGCAGCAATCCATTCTGTTGCAGAGAAAGGCACGACAGAGTCCAAGAGGCATAGAGACTTCCCAGCACACACCCTGCTTTCAGCACAGTACAGCTATTCTGCTTATATTCTGCTTTCATTTATAAACAGAGGGTAGGGCAGCGTGTGTGACTTAATGTAGTGGTTAATTAGTTTCTAAAATGTTTGGGAGGTTTTCTACTCTAGGAGGTGCCAGCTTTCATTCTTTTACACAGCAAAACTGAGCAAAATTGAAAAACATGTCATCTGAACTTGTGGGGTCTTGCCCAAGAAAAGCAAGTATGTCTTAGACCACTTCACCTATTTACATAGTAGACACAGTCTCCCTTTGTACAGCTTATAGCATATCTAGGGTATCTTATATCCTGAGATGCAGGACTGAAGGACATAGGCCTGGGAAAGACTTCTGTAACCACATTTTCTGTGTGTATATTTTCCTCACATAATGTGCCTGAACTGTTTTAAGCATTTTGCTCAATTTTACATAAGGTGATTACATCTTTACAAAAGGAAATATGATCTTAAGTATAATGTACATGTACAATGTAGCATGTGCAATATAAAGTGATGCTTCATGGCCAATGCAATGTTATAACAAATATATGCATATGGGACTCAGTTATGGCTCTAAGAGTGGGAGGGGAGCTGCACTGCCTGAGTGGTGGAGGTACAGAATGTCACACCATGAAAATATTCCATTTCTTCTGGGAGGATTAGACCCTCAATAGCTGAACACATCTTTATGAAACTGTCGGTCAGAGGCAGCAGTGGCCCTGGACTTGCGGCCAAGCAAGTCAGTACATAGAGCTTTCCTCTGAGTGTCTTCTTGGGGAAAGGACCAGAATATCCACGGCTACATTCTGAAATGGAAGCTCAATTACGGGGAGTGGGTAGAGTGGGGCCTTGATCTGATCATACTGCACCTGGGAGCCATACAAACTCTTCTTCAACGTCTAACTTCTTCATTACCCCTACAGTGCAGAGGAGAACCTCCTGACAATCATTCCATCACATTGTTTTTAAGCTGTGCTACGCAGAAGAACCTTTTAATGTTCTTAAGAGCTATGTGATGTTATCCATCATCTATGACTTTAGGTCTTCCTGTGGGAAAGCCAACCACAGGTAGATAAAAAGGGAGGAAAACACAACTAATACATCCCCACTTAAGCTCACCCTTATCATCTCACTAGCAGGCAGGAGGAAACAGTTTGCCCCACTTTCATCATAGAAATAAATGATGCGATGGCTTCTGCACAGAACACAAAATCTTTCCACACGGAGCACCCAAGTGGCTGCATCACTTCTAGGGCCTAGTCAGACCTGCCTTCCAGTCCCTGTCAGTGTGGTTCCATTACAGCCACCTTGCCAGGGCTGCCCCAGGCTTGAACAACGGGTGCCGGGGGTGGAAAGCTTCAAGTAATAAGAGTGACAAAAAGAATGGTCTCATTCATATACTGCATTTGCTTTCAGTACCCCGCAACATCTTCCCCTGGTATTTCACCTTGGTGTGGAATACAGATGCCCAACACCCCTGGAAAGTCATGGGAGAATGGGGAGCATAACCCAGGACAATCTGGTGGCTCTGGTAAGTCTATTTTCTCTGCTTTGCAGAGTGTCTTTCAAAAATTTGAAGCTAAAATCTCAAGTTTCTTATAAAAGTGCAGGAAGACTTGGGAAACTCTAACCAAATTAGTATGCACAAAAATGTTTTCATGGATTTTTCATGTGATTTTTCTTATTTAATTTCAGTGTTTTCTTCTAGAATTAGAACACATTTCCCTGCCATGATGGAAACTCCAGCACAAAAGTCTGTGCTAGGGCTTGAGAACCAGACAATGAAATGTGACCACAGGAAGTGAAGAGAATTAAATAAACTAGAAGAATGTTCCTGCCCAAACTGAGGAGAAGGCAAATGTTAAAAGAGAAGGAACCAGCAAAAATGGTGAACACTGAATTTTATTTTATTTTTTAATTATTTGAATTCTTTCATCCCAGGGACACAATTGGTAAAAAATACATAAAGGGACTTCTCTGCATAACCTCCTTCTGACCACATTATAAATCATAGTCATCCATGTGGGTACCTCTCTAGCATGTTACTATACTAATTGCTCATCCTGTTTTATAAATTAGTCTCAATTTTTCACTATTGTCACTATTGGAGTGATCAACAGGACATGATATTCACACTTTCCAACTGCAACTATTCATCAGCTACAGTATGTATATAAAGACCTGGAAATAAACAATGAGTTAAGGTTTCATTTTCTCGAGCATTCTAGCTCCTGTGGTTTCACAGAAGGAAAATACTGATGGTTTGTGCTGTCTACATTTTAAATGTGCCTTCTAAATTGGAAGAAATGGTTAAAGTTGAGATTTCCCAATATTTCTGGCAGGACTAACTCTTTCCTCCCATATTTACTTCCTCCATGTCTAGCAACCTTTAAATATTCCTAAACTATTTCTGTCTCTTAAATGAAGGAGTTTATCAATAGGAAGTGTACTGGCTGATGACTTTGAGGTCTTTTCCGAACCATTTTGGAATTGTGGTTGATCTGCTTATATTATAAAAATTAATGTATGATAAAAAGGCTGTATGTGTGTGGATCCAGCATGAGTTAGCAGGGTTGTGTACTGTCATGGGTGGTCACTTTCACAAAAAAGGAGGAGAAAACGTAGTAAAAACTAGAAAACAGCAAGAAAAACAGAAAGAAAAACTCTGAAACCTCCAAGAAGGAAATTGTTGTAAACAGAAAATGATCAAAGAAACATTCTCCAACCAAATACTTAAATTCAGAGACATGAAGGAAAGACACAACGATCTACATAGGAGCCTCAACAAACTCCAGGCTCAAGGTTCCACACAAAGAAAAGGACTGTGTAGACATCATCACGACCTCCAGGTGTTTGCTACATGTTGCCTCACACTGCTCTTCTCCATTGAAATCTCATCTCAGCTCTGTACCATGCTTCACTTCCAGCAGAACAAAGTGAACAAAGAGAGCTTGGAGCTTCTGAAGAAAATGAGCGGAATTTTCCCCTCACAATGCATACGGGAAAGGACAGCTTTCAAACCCACCCAGGAAGTTTCCCAACTCCCACTGTTCCAGAAGGATAATGCCAAGATGGCAATGCAAGAGATCTTCCAAGAGATCTTCAACATCTTTAGCCAAAACCTCACCCAAAGTACCTGGGATGGGATTTCTATAGTCAGGTTCCAAAATAGACTTTACCAGCAAATTCAGCAGCTGGAGGCTTGTTTGAAAGCACAGATGGAGAAGGACTTAACCAACCCAGAAAGTGAGGACCTCCAGCATACCAGTTGGAGAGTGAAACAATACTTTCAGGGGATAGATGCTTTCCTGAAAGAAAAGCAATACAGCCTGTGTGTTTTGTACTGACTGACAAACTCAACAGAAGCCTTAGTAACTAAGGTACAGTACCAAGCTTTTCCCTGTAGTTAATGACCTAACATTAGTATAATTTTTACAGCTGAACAGAGATAGTGGATATTTTATATCAGAGGGGTAGCCGTGTTAGTCTGGATCTGTAAAAAGCAACAAAGTACACATATGTGGAATCCTCAGGCACCTCACCAGCACTCTGGTCATCAGATAATGATACTTTCCTCCCTCCCACACCACAAAGTACACTAACTTCGACATATGTAGTGTGTTTCTATGATTATCATCATTGCTATTAATTAATCTGTCCCCACGAGAACTATTTCTAGTTTCCCAAGTTTTGAGAAGCTTCCTAGAGACTTTTAAAAAATATTGACATACTAAATGACTTGCGAGCTTATGTGTGGAAAAGTTATTTTCATTTAAGGTTTTGAGATCAATTCAATGAAAATTATATTTTTTCCCTTTGTGTTTCAACTATTTCCTATTTCATTTCAGCTCTGGATGCTGCAACTACTGAGGTTAAAACAGGAGGATGCAATGGAATCCCTCGTCTCTGCTGATTCTTCCCACAGTCACTTCTAACACTCCATAACGTTTGATGTATTATGCAATACATTCACTCTATTATGGAATTTCAACTGCACAAAGTACATTTCATGTGATAATATTCTGTTCATTTACTCAGTGTTTAAAATGAAAAATGAAGGATATTGATGCAAAATAGTTACAAGACAATTAAGAATTTTAAAAGAAAGGGTTGGACCTTAAACATTGTTGACATTATGTGTTTGCTATATATTTCTATGGTTCAACTCTTCTCTGATCAAATCTCACCTCTGAACTGTAACATGAAGTATAACCACAGTTAAACAGCATAACACGTGAACTGGAACAGCTTCTAAACAAAGAGGTGTGGATAATTTTCCTATAATGTCTGAACAAAGAGAGATTTCAGGTGGCACCAAGAGGTTCTCAAGTTCTGAGTGTCCCTGACAATCCAAGAAATCTTCCAACATATATCCTGCTGCTTTTGCAAAAATCTCTCCCAAGCTACCTGAGATGGGAGTTCCATTCAGAGAGTCCCACATAGACTCATCAGCCAGCTGGGCATCTGGAGACATGTTTGGTTGCAATGATGGAATGATGGACTCTCTAACAAGGAAGGAAGAAAGGACTTTCCGCTCACCAGGATGAAAGTGAAGAGATATCAATTATTTCCTAGCAGAGAAGCAGTTCAGCCTCAGTGCTGGCAAGAGAATCCAAGTGGAATTAGAAAGTTTTCAACTACAGGACAAACTCACAAAGTTTAGATATTAAAATACCAACCTTTTAAAAAATACTAACTGAAATAAATTAATATTTTATACATGATGTAAAATGAGATGCAGTGGAATTTTATAAGCTGTTGCTACTATTTATTCTATTTGTGCATTGTGGAAATATATTCAGATCATTTTACTGGATTTGTAACACTATATTTATGTCAGTTTACTATTTATTTATTCTTATTTATGACATCATAGGTATTTATTGCTTATAAATAAAATATTATATCTTGCAAAATGGGAGCCTCCAACAGTAGTGATTTGTATTAAACACCTATATAAACAAAAACAAACCCCAAACCAAACCAACTCCAACTCTGTAATTGTTCATCCTTAAAACTCCAATTCCGGAAAGTACTTAAGCACATGAGACCCATCCCACTGAAGTTCGTGCTTCAAGCTGGGAACACACTTAAATACATTGATGAATCTCAAGTTCACTGGTCTTCCACATGAAAAAAATATGAACTGTGTAATAATTAGTCTTTCCACTGTAAGAGACCAGATGGGTCTCTACCCCTTTTTTCCCTTCTCCCCTTTACTAGATTATTTTTTCCCAACATCGGTAGTTGTGGATGGTTGGTGTAGAAGATGGATATGTAAGGAGAGGCTAGTTTGGTGTTCTCTCCCTACCAGTCAAGTTTGCATGCCCTGCCAAAAACGCACCAATTAAACTCATTTGTAACCAGCCTATCTATACCCTCGCAAAATCAGGTTGGCCTGCATTCACACCCCCAACCTAAAATCAATTACAATTCCATGTATCCAGCTCGTCTCCACAATATATTTACAAGCAATCGTCCCCCCTTTAAGTGTGTGTGCACATGCATTCCCAGCAGATTTGCATGTCCTCTCCTTCCCCGCAGCTGACTCCTTTGTATGTGCCTAGCCTAGACTAAATTCATTCTTGTGTGCCAGACAGCATAGCTCCTGATAGCTGGGTCAAGTGCACCCTCCCCCAGGGCTGCCCAGAGGATACAGGGGGCCTGGGGTCTTCGGCGGTGGGGGACCCCTGCTTCGGCAGTAATTTGGTGGTGGGGGGTCCTTCCGCTCCGGGACCTGCCGTCGAAGTGCCCCGAAGACCCCCCCCTCCTGCCAGCGAATTACCACCGAAGCAGGACCTGGCACTTCAGCGGCGGGTTCTGCTTCGATGGTAATTCGCCAATGGGGGGTCCTTCCGCCCCGGAGTGGAAGGACCCCCCACTGCCGAAGACGCGGAGTAGGAGAAGCTCCGGGGGCCCGGGCCCCCTGAGATTTTTCTGAGGCCCCTGGAGCTGATGAAGGACCCTGCTCCGGGGGCCGTGAAAAACTCTCGTTGGGGCCCCTGCAGGACCTGGGGCCTCTGGCAAATTGCCCCACTTTCCCCCCCCCCCCGGGTGGCCCTGGACAATTAAGATACAGATGAAGATATAACTGAGGAGAAATAGATGCTCTGTACAGAGATTAACTTCAGTGCAAATGTTTTACAACCTGCCAGCACCATAGACCTTTTCCCCTCTTTTTTTGCAACTCATCAATCTAAAGTCAACTGGATTAGAATCAGTGACCTCCATCAGAACCTCAGACCTAATCCTTGTCTCTTGGGCATGCACATCCACACAGTGGAAGAGGCCAAGAGAGTCTACTTTTCTGCTGACATAGCAGCTGCTAATTCATGCTCCACTGAACACCTCTACTTGACTCCAAAACCCAACGACTCTTGCTGCAAGGAATGATCAGCCTACTTGCCAGAGATGACGGCCCACATCAAAGAGGGCCTGACTGGACACCAAGGACTACATACCAAACACAGGCCCAATAACCCAATACCTCTTATTTCAGAATTTGTCGCATTCATAGCACTGCCAGAATTCCAGCCACCACCTGTGATTGTGATCCACACCCTTTTTCTCTGATGGAGGAGAGTTGAGAGCCTCTGGGATGCTAGTAACCGATATCATTAACACTTTTTAAGAGGGGAAGTTTACCACACATCCTAAAGCATGCAATAGTCTAAATGGTGCTTAAGAAACCATTGCTAGATGCAGATAATCTCACAAACTACTTCCCCATACATAACCTCTCTTTCTGAAGCATGCCTATGAAAAGCTTAAAAGAACCCTATCCAATTCCACTTAGTTACTGCCACTGTGTGGTATTCTGCCTATCAGATGTGGAATACACATTGAGTGCTGGATTATCTCTGGTCCTTGGATGAGGATCCTCTATTCGTACTCTTACTTCTGGATCTCTCCATGGCTGTGGTCATGGAGAGAAAGCAAGAGATGCCTTTTGTGTATTTTAGATCCACAAGGTGAGACATGTCTAGATAAACAGTGTGCCCAGAATCCCCACCGCACGTACAGCAATGGTACCAGTATCACAGTCTGAGCTGAGTAATTTATGCTGGGAAAAGGGTAAGAGTTATAACAACTCCATGGCTGCACAGGAGCTCAAAACCTTGTGTTCCAGAAACCCAGCCCCCTGTCATCATAGCAAAGAAGATGCTGGTGATACCAATATCAAGAGCTTTTATCCTCTACATTGGCCAGCTACTAGAGGATCCTATTATTACAGACACTTTGTACTTTAGTCCCCAGATATTATGGTATCCATATAGGCCCCTAGATAAATAAATTACCTAGATCCTCAAAATTAGAAAACATTATGTACAATCACTCTGTAGGACACTGCAAAGTCCATGGTCTTCTAACCATCTGAGGATCACTGTTCTGCACTCATGCGTGATGCCAAAGCCACATGACCACAAAATCCACAGTGTCCCATTAGGAGGTTCATTGGAACAAATGTATCCACTCACTCGAAGACTCACTGAGGAAAGCAAATACATAAAGAACTGAGAAAAAGACAAGCGCTTCATGGAATGTTTCCATCAAATCAGCCTCAAAGTCAATACAGGTTGCCAATCAATGATGATAGTGCCAAGGGACCTGTCATAAACAGATAGCTAAGGGTTAATGTCTCTTTCACCTGAAGCACCTGACCAGAGGACCAATCAGGAAACCGGATTTTTTCAACTTTGGGTGGAGGGAATTGAGTGTCTAAGGTCTTTGTTTTCTGGCTGCCTGCTTTCTCTGAGCTTTGGAGAAGTAGTTCTACTTTCTAGTCTTCTGTTTCCAAGTGTAAGGACAAAGAGATCAGATAGTAAGTTATATGGTTTCTTTTCTTTGGTATTTGCATGAATATAAGTGCTGGAGTGCTTTGATTTGTATTCTTTTTGAATAAGGCTGTTTATTCAATATTCTTTTAAGAAATTGCCCTGTATTGTGTCATCTTAATACAGAGAGACTATTTGTATTTTTTCTTTCTTTTTTATATAAAGCTTTCTTTTAAGACCTGTTGGAGTTTTTCTTTACTGCAGGGAAATTGAGTCTGTACTCACCAGGGAATTGGTGGGAGGAAGAAATCAGGGGAGATCTGTGTGTGTTGAAGTGGCTAGCCTGATTTTGCATTCCCTCTGGGTGAAGAGGAAAGTACTTTTTGTTTCCAGGATTGGGAACAGAGAGGGAGATTCACTCTGTTTGGATTCACAGAGCTTGTGTCTGTGTATCTCTCCAGGAGCACCTGGAGGGGGGAAGGGAAAAAGGATTATTTCCCTTTGTTGTGAGACTCAAGGGATTTGGGTCTTGGGGTCCCCAGGGAAGGTTTTTCAGAGGGACCAGAGTGCCCCAAAACACTCTAATTTTTTGGGTGGTGGCAGCAGGTACCAGGTCCAAGCTGGTAACTAAGCTTGGAGGTTTTCATGCTAACCCCCATATTTTGGACGCTAAGGTCCAAATCTGGGACTAAGGTTATTACATGAGTGGCAGCTGGTGGGAGATAGACAGAACCCAGAAGCCAGTAGAAATATTATATTTTTCTTTTCTCTGCTAAGGGCTTTTTAGCAGAGAGAAGCAGTTGGTTTTAAAAGGGAACCAGAGAGAATTTTTTTTTTCTGCTCTCTCTCGCAGTTTGTGGCTTGCATGTTAAGCAGAAGTCGTTAAGGACTATTAACAGTCTTTTGTCACACAATAACACTCCCATTGAGAGTCATACCAGCACTTATATGCATGCAAATAAAGTGGTTTTTCTGGTTTCCCTTCATTGAACATTAGCTAGAGAGAGAAAAGAACAAAAAGCACTGTTGCTAGGCAGACTTCAGGAGGCAACAGAACCTGCAGTTCAGAAGATAAACACCGGAGGGCACCCCAACCCAAGAAAACAGGAACCATGACTTCTAAGGCAAAAATTGAGGCCGAAGAACAAATCAAAGAAGCTGAACACAGGCGAGAGATGGAAAAACACAAACAGCAACTGGAAATAAAACAAAAAGAGATGGAGATGAAAGAAAAGGAAGAAAGCATGAAACTGGCAGCCTTCCAAAGAGAACAGGCAGCCCAAGAGGCAGCACACAAAAGAAAACTAGAAGAAGAAGAGATAGCCTACCGAAGGAAACAAGCAGAAGAAGAGTTGGCCCACCACCGAGAAATGGAAAAACACCAAAAACAAATGGAAAAACACCAAAAAGAAATGGAAAAACAACAAAAAGAAATGGAAAAACAACAAAAAGAGAATGAAGAGAAGGAAAAACAGAGAAAACATGAACTGGAGTTGGTAAAAGCTGGGCTGCATGTGCCAGCCAACCCTAACAACCCGGCGCCAAATATTGCTCCACAGCACAGGAAATTTCCCACCTACAAGGCAGGTGATGACACCGAGGCCTTCTTGGAAAATTTTGAAAGAGCCTGTCTTGGGTACAGCATTCCCGAAGACCAGTACATGGTAGAATTGAGGTCACAGCTCAGTGGACCTTTAGCAGAGGTGGCAGCTGAAATGCCTAAGCACCAAATGAATGACTATAAACTTTTCCTAACCAAGGCCAGATACAGGATGGGGATAACCCCAGATCATGCCCGTCGGCGTTTCAGAAACCAAAAGTGGAAACCAGAGGAGTCATTTCCCAAACACGCCTACTACATTGCAAAAAACTATGAGGCCTGGCTAACAGGAAACAACATTCAAACCTTGGAAGAACTGAACCTCCTCATACAAATGGAGCAGTTCTTGGATGGTGTTCCTGAAGACATCACGCGGTACATACAAGATGGAAACCCCAAGAATATCGCTGAGGCGGGGGAGATTGGAGCCAAATGGATGGAACTGGCAGAAAGCAAGAAAGCTACTGTCAAGGGGAACGATTACCCCAGGGGGCACACAGACCATAAACCCTACAACCGAGGACAGCCAAAGACCCCACATACCACCCAAGTAAAGCCACAGATACCCTACCCTTCAACCTCACCAGTCTCCAGTAACTCACCTCGGCCCAGTGACCCATCAGATGGAAGATGCTTTAAGTGTAATGAACTGGGACATATCAAGGCCAAGTGTCCCAAGAACACCATGCGAGTGCAATTCATTACACCACCATCACACCAAAGATCCCCAGGCCCGGATGCCTCTCAAATACCCTTGGAGCGAAGGGAAAATTTGAGAGTGGGCGGAAAGAAGGTTACTGCGTGGAGAGACACGGGGGCACAAGTGTCAGCTATCCACCAATCCTTCGTTGACCCCAAATTCATCAACCCAAAGGCCAAAGTTACAATTTACCCCTTCATGTCACAAGCTGTAGACTTGCCTACAGCTCAACTGCCTGTCCAGTACAAAGGCTGGTCAGGAATGTGGACTTTTGCAGTCTATGACAATTATCCTATCCCCATGCTACTGGGGGAAGACTTGGCCAACCAGGTGAGGCGGGCCAAGAGAGTGGGAATGGTTACACGTAGCCAAACCAGGCAAGCTTCCAGACCCATTCCTGTTCCTGAACCGTTCACAGAGGCCCCGTCTGTGTTACCAGAGACCCAGACAGAGGTAGAGGACCCGGATTCCATGCCTACCACTGAAACAGCCACAGCATCTCCAGTCCCAGGCCCGGAACTGGAACAGCAACCAGCACCAGCAAGTGCAACCCCATCTTCAAACTCAACGCCAGAGGGCGCCAGCGAGCCAGAACTGGCAGAAGCACAAGACAGCCATACCCAAAAGGCTCAGCCAGAGCCTGAAATACCCTCAGGTGCACCAGCGGAGAGCGGTACACCAGCAACGGAAACAACCCCATCACCTACATCGCTTCCAGAGGGACCAAGCCCAAGTCCACAGTCGGAGGAAGAACTGGTGACCCCAGCCTCAAGGGAACAGTTCCAGGCTGAGCAGGAAGCGGATGACAGCCTTCAGAAAGCTTGGGCAGCGGCACGGAGCACCCCACCGCCTCTCAGCTCTTCTAATCGATCCCGGTTTGTTATAGACCAAGGACTTTTGTACAAGGAAATTCTTTCTGGTGGACACCGGGAAGAATGGCAGCCGCAAAAACAGTTGGTGGTTCCAACTAAGTACCGGGAGAAGCTCTTAAGCTTAGCCCATGATCATCCCAGTGGCCATGCTGGGGTGAACAGAACCAAGGACCGGTTGGGGAAGTCCTTCCACTGGGAGGGGATGGGCAAGGACGTTGCCAAGTATGTCCGGTCTTGTGAGGTATGCCAAAGCGTGGGTAAGCCTCAAGACCAGGTCAAGGCCCCTCTCCAGCCACTCCCCATAATTGAGGTCCCATTTCAGCGAGTAGCTGTGGATATTCTGGGCCCTTTCCCAAAAAAGACGCCCAGAGGAAAGCAGTACGTACTGACTTTAGTGGACTTTGCTACCCGATGGCCAGAAGCAGTCGCTCTAGGCAACACCAGGGCTAACACTGTGTGCCTGGCCCTAACAGACATCTTTGCCAGGGTAGGTTGGCCCTCTGACATCCTTACAGATTCAGGGTCTAATTTCCTGGCAGGGACCATGGAAAAACTGTGGGAAACTCATGGGGTGAATCACTTGGTTGCCACCCCGTACCACCATCAAACCAATGGCCTGGTGGAAAGGTTCAATGGAACTTTGGGGGCCATGATGCGAAAATTCATCAACGAATTCTCCAATAATTGGGACTTAGTGTTGCAGCAGTTGCTGTTTGCCTACAGGGCTGTACCACATCCCAGTTTAGGGTTTTCACCATTTGAACTTGTGTATGGTCACGAGGTTAAGGGGCCATTACAGTTGGTAAAGCAGCAATGGGAGGGGTTTACGCCTTCTCCAGGAACTAACATTCTGGACTTTGTAAGCAACCTACAAAGCACCCTCCGACACTCTTTAGCCCTTGCTAGAGAGAATCTAAAGGATGCTCAGGAAGAGCAAAAGGCCTGGTATGACAGACATGCCAGAGATCGGTCCTTCAAGGTAGGAGACCAGGTTATGGTCTTGAAGGCGCAACAGGCCCATAAGCTGGAAGCATCATGGGAAGGGCCCTTCACGGTCCAAGAGCGCCTGGGAGCTGTAAACTACCTCATAGCATTTCCCAATTCCTCACTAAAGCCTAAAGTGTACCATGTTAATTCTCTCAAGCCTTTCTATTCCAGAGACTTACAGGTTTGTCAGTTTACAGTCCAGGGAGATGATGCTGAGTGGCCTGACGGTGTCTACTATGACGGGAAAAAAGACGGTGGCGTGGAAGAGGTGAACCTCTCAACCACTCTGGAACGTCTGCAGCGGCAGCAAATCAAGGAGCTGTGCACTAGCTTCGCCCCATTGTTCTCAGCCACCCCAGGACGGACTGAACGGGCATACCACTCCATTGATACAGGTAATGCTCACCCAATCAGAACCCCACCCTACCGAGTGTCTCCTCATGCCCAAGCTGCTATAGAACGGGAGATCCAAAACATGCTACAGATGGGTATAATCCGCTCATCTACCAGTGCATGGGCATCTCCAGTGGTTCTGGTACCCAAACCAGATGGGGAAATACGCTTTTGCGTGGACTACCGTAAGCTAAATGCGGTAACTCGTCCGGACAACTATCCAATGCCACGCACCGATGAGCTATTGGAGAAGTTGGGACGGGCCCAGTTCATCTCTACAATAGACTTAACCAAGGGGTACTGGCAAGTACCGCTAGATGAACCTGCCAAGGAGAGGTCAGCATTCGTCACCCATGCGGGGGTGTATGAATTCAATGTCCTTCCTTTTGGCCTTCGTAATGCACCCGCCACCTTCCAAAGGCTGGTAGATGGTCTACTAGCTGGACTGGGAGAATTTGCAGTTGCCTACCTCGATGATGTGGCCATTTTTTCTGACTCCTGGCCCGAACACCTACTACACCTGGAAAAGGTCTTTGAGCGCATCAGGCAGGCAGGACTAACTGTTAAGGCCAAAAAGTGTCAAATAGGCCAAAACAGAGTGACTTACCTGGGGCACCAGGTGGGTCGAGGAACCATAAACCCCCTACAGGCCAAGGTGGATGCTATCCAAAAGTGGCCTGTCCCAAGGTCAAAGAAACAGGTCCAATCCTTCTTAGGCTTGGCCGGATACTACAGGCGATTTGTACCACACTACAGCCAAATCGCTGCCCCACTGACCGACCTGACCAAAAAGACCCAGCCAAATGCAGTTAAGTGGACTGATGAGTGTCAAAAGGCCTTTACCCAACTTAAGGCAACGCTCATGTCTGACCCTGTGCTCAGGGCCCCGGACTTTGACAAGCCATTCCTAGTAACCACAGATGCATCTGAGCGTGGTATAGGAGCAGTGCTCATGCAGGAAGCAACAGATCACAACTTCCATCCTGTCGTGTTTCTCAGCAAGAAACTGTCTGAGAGGGAAAGTCACTGGTCAGTCAGTGAAAAGGAATGCTATGCCATTGTGTACGCCCTGGAAAAGCTACGCCCATATGTTTGGGGACGGCGGTTCCAACTACAAACTGACCATGCTGCACTAAAGTGGCTTCATACTGCCAAGGGGAACAACAAGAAACTTCTTCGTTGGAGTTTAGCTCTCCAAGATTTTGATTTTGAAATTCAACACATCACAGGAGCTTCTAACAAAGTAGCTGATGCACTCTCCCGTGAGAGTTTCCCAGAATTCAGTAGTTAAAAAGTGTTCTTAAAATGTAGAAGTCTGTTAGTTATATACTTAGGAGTATATGTAAAGGTGTATGTGTTGTATTAATCTGTTTATTTTCAAGTTCTAGAAGAAAATCGCCGCCAGTGAGCTTCCCCACTGTCTGCAATTTGGGGGGCGTGTCATAAACAGATAGCTAAGGGTTAATGTCTCTTTCACCTGAAGCACCTGACCAGAGGACCAATCAGGAAACCGGATTTTTTCAACTTTGGGTGGAGGGAATTGAGTGTCTAAGGTCTTTGTTTTCTGGCTGCCTGCTTTCTCTGAGCTTTGGAGAAGTAGTTCTACTTTCTAGTCTTCTGTTTCCAAGTGTAAGGACAAAGAGATCAGATAGTAAGTTATATGGTTTCTTTTCTTTGGTATTTGCATGAATATAAGTGCTGGAGTGCTTTGATTTGTATTCTTTTTGAATAAGGCTGTTTATTCAATATTCTTTTAAGAAATTGCCCTGTATTGTGTCATCTTAATACAGAGAGACTATTTGTATTTTTTCTTTCTTTTTTATATAAAGCTTTCTTTTAAGACCTGTTGGAGTTTTTCTTTACTGCAGGGAAATTGAGTCTGTACTCACCAGGGAATTGGTGGGAGGAAGAAATCAGGGGAGATCTGTGTGTGTTGAAGTGGCTAGCCTGATTTTGCATTCCCTCTGGGTGAAGAGGAAAGTACTTTTTGTTTCCAGGATTGGGAACAGAGAGGGAGATTCACTCTGTTTGGATTCACAGAGCTTGTGTCTGTGTATCTCTCCAGGAGCACCTGGAGGGGGGAAGGGAAAAAGGATTATTTCCCTTTGTTGTGAGACTCAAGGGATTTGGGTCTTGGGGTCCCCAGGGAAGGTTTTTCAGAGGGACCAGAGTGCCCCAAAACACTCTAATTTTTTGGGTGGTGGCAGCAGGTACCAGGTCCAAGCTGGTAACTAAGCTTGGAGGTTTTCATGCTAACCCCCATATTTTGGACGCTAAGGTCCAAATCTGGGACTAAGGTTATTACAGGACCCTAATCACAGACCAGGACTCCTTTGTGCTAGGTGCTGTACAAACACAGAACAAGAGGATAGTCCTTGCCCTCAGGAGCCAGATCTGAGTGCTGCTGTAACTCTTGGTTTTAAGTTCAATTGCATAACCTTGCAGTTAACTACATCTGTCAAGGTTTCTTTCCCCATTCTGAACTTTAGGGTACAGATGTGAGGACCTGCATGGACACTTCTAAGCCTAATTACTAGCTTAGCTCTGGTACACTACCACCACCCAGAATTCCAGTGTCTGGGGCACTCTCTGTTCCCCCAAAACTTCGTCCCCTCCCTGGGTTGTTTTGAGGGACTTCACCTATTCCCTGGTGAACACAGATCCAAACCCCTTGGATCTTAAACCAAGGAGAAATTTACCATCCCCCTCCTCCCCCCCCCAATCCCTGGTGAGTCCAGATCCAATCCCCTTGGATCTTAAAACAAGGGGAAATTAACTTTCTCCCCTCCTTTCCCCCACCAATCCCTGGTGAGTCCAGATCCAATCCCCTTGGATCTTAAAACAAGGAAAAATCAATCAGGTTCTTAAAAAGAAAGCTTTTAATTAAAGAAAGAAAAGGTAAAAATTATCTGTAAAATCAGGATGGAAAAAGCTTTACAGGGTAATCAGATTCCTATAGACCGGGGGGGCCCCCAACCTTAGGTTCAAAGTTACAGCAAACAGAGGTAAAATCCTTCCAGCAAAAAGGAACATTTACAAGTTGAGAAAACAAACATAAGACTAACATGCCTTGCCTGGATAATTATTTACAAGTTTGAAACATGAGAGACTGATTCAGAAAGATTTGGAGAGCCTGGATTGATGTCCCGTCCCTCTCAGTCCCGAGAGCGAACAACAACAACACAAAGAGCACAAACAAAAGACTTCCCTCCACCAAGATTTAAAAGTATCTTGTCCCCCTATTGGTCCTCTGGTCAGGTGTCAGCCAGGTTCACTGAGCTTCTTAACCCTTTACAGGTAAAAGAGACACTAACCCTTAACTATCTGTTTATGACAACATCTGTTTCTGGACTCTTATTATAATCATTCACGTATACGAGATACAATGATTCTTGGCACAATATCCATGCTTTCAAAGGGAAAAATAATAATAAATAATTCTAGCACTAAATAAGAAGAAATACAGAAAAAGAAAAGTGGTTAAAGTTATGAGAATTATTTCCTTATTTAAATGCAAAGGCTTAACACTGTTAGAAGAAAACTACAGTACAGTAGGAAAGATAGGCTAATCTCTGCATCTAATTACAGAGCAGAGCAAAAGCATTTAAGTGTCTTAAATATAATAAAAAAGAATAATTAACAATGAGCTAGGAAATGCCATTTTACAGTCTGAGGATACAGAGGAGACTTGGGTACATCTAGTCGAACTTACTATGATATAAGAATAATGAAAATGAAAAGCAGGAAATATGAAACTGACAAAATAAATATTTTTTCCATACATCACACAATTAGCCTATTGAACTCATTGCCACAAGATATCTTTCAGGCCAAAAGCTTAGCAAGATTCAAAAAAAGGACTGGGAATTTATATAGATGACAACATACAGTGTTAAAATAGCAAGGAACTTCAACAAAAACCACTCCGTTCTAAAAGAAATAAAAACCCTTCATGCTTCAGGGCATAAGCCAACCTCTAACTAATGAGGGCTAATAAGAAACTTTCTGTGACACTCTATACTTTGGGAGTGCATCCTGTAACCCCCAAAATCATTATATATATATAATTGTGATACTGCATAAAAGCAGGCCATGTGAGGTATCAGGGGAAAGGTTATGATCCGCTGAAAGCCATGGTTCTATCTAAATATGTATATCATCAATGCATATGAAATTATAAGAGTTGTGTTGTAGGGTTTTCACTAAAATATACTATGGGTTTGGGAAGTGCTCAGATACTAGCTCTCCAGAGACAATGACAAGGGAGGTAACCACCACCCAAGTGGGTGCTGAACAGACATTGTCCAACCAAGGAGTTACAATTCAATGACTCGCTCACAGGAGACACACCGGGGATATTGCTTCACCTTGTGATTCAGCAATGCCTACCAGACATGCCTGGACTTGTGTTCTCCAAGCACATGGATAAAAGGTATAAAACAGAACACAGTGGCCCCCCATGCAGCTTCACCCTTCCTCCTCTCCCCCACCTATGCTGCAAGCAACAAGGATACACAGACGACTGAAGACTCCAGCAGAGACTGGCCCAGGTTTCAAGGGTGAAACCTGTGTATTATGAACTGTTACATCCTGTGGGGTGAGAAAACTGCTTTATCTAAATACTGACTAGTATCTTAAAGGTTTAAGATTTAGATTGTGCACTTATTTTGTTTTCTTTGGTAGCTAACTGACTTTTTGCCCATCACTTAGAGTCACTTCAAATCTATCTTTTACAGTCCAATTTGTTTTAGTGTTTATCTTCCCCCATGAGTTTGCTTGAAATGTTTGGTAAATCTGTTCAGGTTTATAAAGGCTGGTGTATATCCACTTTCCATTGATAAAGTGGTGAAGCAATTAATAAGCTTACACTGAGCTTAGACTTGTGCAGTGCAAGACGGTATATTCCTGAGGTACAAGGCTAGGAGCTGGGGGGATTCGGCTGGTGCCTTTCTCTGTGTGATTCATGAGTGGCTCTGGGACCATTCATGCAATCTTGCTGGGTGTAGGGCTCCACAAGTGATTGTGCTGAGTGATAACAGCACATGGAGGAGTTTGCTGCTCGTCACCAGCAAAGCATTGTGAGAGATGGCCCAGGCTGGAGAGTTAAGAGGGCACAGCGGTCCCACAGTCCCAGGCTGCACCCGGGGATGCCATCACACTTTCCTAATGGACAGGTTATTCCATAGCTGCCTATTGCAGAGTTTTCTGCACCTAAAGTGCCCGGCGCTGACCACTGCTGGAAACAAGATACAAGATTGTAGGGACCACTGTTCTGATCTGCTATGGCAATTCCTTTCTTCATTGGCATTGCATATTCTTTCTCAATGCCTAACCAAGGAGATGCCATTTTCAAAATGTATTGTAATGTCAGACCCAGTCTCATTTGGAGTCTGCACAATTAGGCTGGATATTTCATTAATAAAATTCACAAGACTTCCAACACAGCTACTTCCAATTCTGCTTTCAAAACAATACGAAGACATCTTCCATCATTGAACACCAACCCCTTACACTATTGATTCCAGCCAAAATTTGATTCTCAAAATGAGCAAAGGTTTCAAGTGGTTCTTAGTGTATCTGATCCAGTTTGTGCAGTTTATGGTGTAGGAACTTTTCCACACAAGCAAACTTCATAACTGTAATTTACCACCAATGCTAGCAAAGGTGGGAGCTTTAGTGTGTTTTTATGGCCATTCCATCTAGTCTATATCACAGTTTTCTCTGCCCTGCCTACATTCAGCTTCCACTGTTGCTAACACTAGCAGAGGTGCACAGATAGAAAAGTGGCTGGAATAGGTACAGCCTTGAAAACTGGAACAACGAGCTTTAATTTGATGCAGAAAGGAAGAGAAAACTAGTGGGCAGATTCAAAGAGGGAGTGGATATTATCAGTGGCAGGCAAGGTATGAGACTCCGTATTTTGGAGAAATTGGAAGGAAGGGGCACAGTAGGAAGGCCAGAGAGCAAGACAGTCTGTAATCAGAGCCAACTAAACTATCACTCAGCCCAAGCATTACACACCAGCTTGCTACATCCCTGCCCTAAAGCACCTATAGTATCGCATGTACTCCGCAGCACGGTATGGGATTATGGCCCTTCCTCTTTTCGACACATTCCTCTCTGTAGTGCCTCCCCTTCTTTTCAATTAAATTAAATTAAATTAAATTAAATTGGTACAGATAGAACAGACAGCTGTTCTACTCTGGTTTCTGGAGTGCTTTACACTAAACGTCTGTAAATTGAATTATTCCTTTCCCTCAGAGGAAATATATATCCTTGTCCATCACAATTTGGGAAATGACACACAATGAACACCGTGCAGTGTAGTGTACTGAATGAGCGCTTGTTAGACAGATTGCAGATGCCTCTTTCCTGGGGGCATCATATTGTGTTTTATGAGGCATTGCTCTGTTTCATTAAATGACTAGAAGTGTCTGTCACTCACTCACTCACACAGACACCACTTCCTCAGTCTGCTGCTCTTGAAGTGCAATGAAGAAAGACGCCCTGTGGCAGAAACCTGGTGCAAGTTTCTTTCTTGATCCTTAAATCTCTTATAAGTGCACCTTCTTTGGCAAGGACATCTTCGCACACTGCGAAGAGAGGCATGCACTCTCTGGGAATTAATGCCAGGCTGCACCTTAGGAACAGAGAGACAAGAAGCAGAGAGGAACTTAGTGACATCAGCTGGATCAGATTCCCGCGCACATCAAGAAAAGGTTGTTCAAACTCTTCGATCAGCTGGTTTAGTTTTGTATATCTGCTACAGTCTCTGTATCTGAGCAGGAAACATGGACTGTTGGACTACGGGTCAAATAGGGAATGTCATTTAAAAAGGATTGGAAATATTTAGGACCTGGGAACAGAATGAAATGACGTTGCACACACACACAGACACACACACTCTCTCTCTCCTGAAGGATTTCCAGCTTTTCTACGGTTTCATTTCCAAACTAAGTATTTGTGACACTTTCAACATATTTTTTAAAAAATCTTGCATGAACTGATGTCATTAGAGAATCACAATAGCATGGGCCTGATTCTGCCACCCTTACTCATGCTGAGGAGTTTAGGGCCCAATCCTGCCATTTATGTGCCCACATAGAGCCTCAGTGAACTCAGCAGGGCACTGTGCCCATGTGCAGTGAATCAGGGCCTTACTATGCTATGCAGCCCAGAGGGAGTCCCAGGAGGCACTCTGCTTCAGTTAGAGTGTTCAGAGCGTGGTATATTTCCACCTCCACTGACCAAGAAGGAGTTAACTAGAGCCAGAGAGCTCTACTAGTTTTCCTTTGACACACTGATCAGGCCCAGGGCGGAGTTAAAAGGAAGGAGACCCAGGAGAAAGGTGGGTTGCAGTTCCTTCTTTGTGGGAAGGGCTTGTCAGGAGACAGTTAGAGGGAAAACTGAGGAAAAACTACAAGAGTGGTGTTGACTCATGTGTTGGGCATTCAGGGGTGGCTCTAGCTTTTTTGCCGCCCCAAGCATGGCAGTCAGGCTGCCTTCAGCGGCTTGCCTGCAGGAGGTCTGCCGGTCCCACGGATTCGGCGGCATGCCTGCGGGAGGTCTGCCGGTCTCACGGATTCGGTGGTGGGTACACTGAATCCGCGGGACCGGCGGACCTCCTGCAGGCAAGCCGCTGAAGGCTGCCTGATTGCTGCCCTCACAGGGACCAGCAGGGCGCCCCCCGCAGCTTGACGCCCCAGGCCTGTGCTTGGAGTGCTGATGCCTGGATCCGCTGCTGTGGGGGTTGAAAAAGGAGCAAGGACTTCAGGGAAGCAGCCCTGGTAGGAACAGCTTTTCTGGAAAAGGAGTGAGAGTGAAGAGGAGCCCAGGTGGGGTGAAAGATGTTAGTTGCCATTATTCCATTGGACATCTCTTGTTTTGAATGTCTCTACCCCAGAAGGGGTAGAAATACAGCCTGGTCTGACTGGAGGGTCAAGTCCTCACCACACTAGACCACTGAAGAAGGGAGTTAGGCAGAATTGCTGAAATGGTGGGTCACATCATGAGGAGGTGCTCCACATTGGTGGGTTTACGGAGTTTCCCCACAGTTCTTTTGGCTGGCATGTCAGGAGAACAGAACCCCTCCCTGACCACTTGCTGCTAGGGGTGGGAATTATATCTGCTGTGCAGCCCCTTCACTTCCATACCTGTAGCTATAATGTGTCCCTGTAAGTAAAGGAGGGATCCTTGCCCCATCTGACTCCCCTGCACAGCTGCATTAGTGCTAGTCATAACCCAGCCCCAGGTAATTAGACATTTTTCTTAGTAAAGAGAGAAGAAAAAGGGATATTGTGGATTCTAAATATTTCACATGATAGAGCAGGGGTAGCTACCGAGAACCCGCAGCTCCCTTAGACTTCAATGGGGCTGGTGGATACATTGTACTTTTGAAAATCAGGCCACTTCAACTGCTTAAATATGGTGTTAGGTTGCCATGATTGAAATATAGGTCTATTTTTTACTTAAGGCCCCAATCCTGCAAGGACTTTCACCCATGCAGAGGAGTACTCACTGCAAGTGATCCCATTGACACAGTGTGTAAAGTTGAACATATTCATAAGCCTTGGTGGAACTGGGGCCTTACTTACTAATAACCATTAAGGATCCCAATCTTGCAAACAAGCGGTAGAGTAACATTACTCATGTGAATAATTCCCAAGGAAGTCAATGGGCTTAGTCAGGTAAGTAAAGTCAGGCATGAATAGAAGTGTCTTCAGGATTGGGCCTCAGGTATTTTTGTCCCTGCTCTGTTTTTCACAGACTCAGACTTGAAAGCTGATGAGTCACTTTCACCATCTGGAGCATTCATGCAGCAGCACGCTGCTGCTGTGCTTGGCCTGTGAAGACGGCAAGGGACTCGTTACATGAAAACAGGCTGCTTCTAAAAAAAACAGCATTTTTTCTAAGTTAGGTTTTGTAAACCTTTGTTAATGAAGTCCTAAATCTGGGGACTGAACTCCATGACAGCACCCATCTAATGCCCTGCCTCTGCTATTGAATCGGCAGTGTAGTGAAATGCTCCTCTAGAACCAACCTTAAAAACCACTTCCAGCGACACTTTGCCAACCCAGGCTGGCCTGCACAGTTGGGGCAGAATTTATTTCCAAATGGAGACTGAAATCATTTCAACAAACCCATGAGTTTTGGCAGTGTTACAAGAACCATTGCCTTAGAGCACCCCCTTACAGCAAGGCCAAGCATTGCTGAGCTCTGCCTTAGTTTGCCCCCAGCAGTCTTTGCCCTACTCCAGCCATAGCAGTGGCTTGGCCCTCCAGCCACACCACTTCCAAGAGTGCCCCCACCCCCCTTCCAGAGGAATGGAATCCTCTCCATAAACCCCAACAAAAGCAAGGCACAGAGGAATCTTCAGCCCAGCTAGGCTCAGCATACAGCTCCCAGCTGCAACAGCCTGTCTGACTCTACCTGAGCTCTAATACACTCAGCAAGCCATCCAGCCCTGGCCCACACTTTTACAAAGGGTTCTAGCTGGTCACAGTCAGCTCCTGGACCTCAGTGAGGCTTCTGGCCACCAGTAGCAGTTTTTCTCCTCAGTCAGCCCTCAACAGATGGGTTTTACTCTTCCTACATCCAGCACACAGCACAGGTGTGGCAGAGCTAATTACACAGGGTTGACTGACCCTTAAAAAGGCAGGCCATCCTGTTACAGACAGCACTTGAAATGAGACAGTGGAGTCACAGATCTGACTGAGCTCTGTTGTGTTAAAGGAGATAAGAGTTTCAAAAGTAGAAACAAATAGAATGCATGTTGTGGTGCAAAGGAAGGCTCAGGGCTGTGCATAGGCACCATATTTTGTAAAACTGACCTGGAAACAGGGACACCTGGTCAAGTTAAGTCATGTGTTACTGCATCAGTGGTTTCATTAACAATTCAGCTAATTTGCTGGCTCTGGAGTGAAATGCATTATATCTTTTCTTCTCAGCCTCCTTAGCACCATGGATCAGATCCACTCCTATGCTGCTGAAAAACAGCTCCCACCTGGATCCTGTGAGTTATACTTTTATTACAACTTGCTGAGCCAGCAAATTAGCTGGTATATTAATCCTGGTGCTCTTGTGTTGTTAAAGCTTTGGGGCAGTAAATAAATGAAAGTGTACAGGTTTGCACAAGCTTTGCCATGCTGCCAAAGTATTATGAATGCATTGATGTCGACAGACCCAGCCACTTCCTCCTGAGTCCCCTTTCCCTGTCTGATATCAGTCACAGTAGGAAGCAGAATTTGCAATTCTTTAACAACAGAATAAGGATCCTAATAAATCACAGAACTGCTTTAAGGTCACCTCTGAAAATGCATGGGACTGAATGTATCTGCTTCCCAAGGATAAATACTAAAGGCCAAATCCTCAGCTGATATAAATTGCCATCGTTCCATTGTGGAGTCAGTGGAGCTTTGCAGATGTCTGCCAGCAGATAATCTGTCTGGCAGAGTCTGACTTGACCTTGGCAGGATATCTGCCTGTAGTTTTGAAAGTCTAGATGTTCTAAACCTGATATTTAGAGTAAGCCATTCCCTACCAGTAAAAAGAGGAGAGAAAACAGGGAATGGGTGGAGGGGCTGTTAAGACAGATGTAAAAATAGATATCTTTTGTTAAATCAGAGTCAACGTACACAGCTGGAGACCCACAGGATTAGAGAAGGAGAGAGATTAGTAAAGACCATGACAGCAAGTAGAGCACAAGAACTGATTCTATAGGGCAAAACACAACATCCTAGGAAGAGATTTTATGTGCCTCACTGAATTATAGGTGCTGGTAGAAGGAAGTCAAGATGACACAGCAGGGGAGGGTTGTGGAAAGTGGGGGTATCTGTTTGCTTTTGAAGTCAGTCCTATAGAAATGGATGCAGGAATGATGCTTTGTTACTCTTGAGCGCCATCTGCTGGCTCTACAGTAGTTAAAAAGCAGGTAACATTCGCAACGTCACGCCTAGGGAGAAAGAACAAATACATCAATCCAGCGTTTTCCCATTTAGCACTATGTTCCAATGCTGGATACCTTCTGTAAACCATGTCATCCCCTACTGGGAATCTTTCTATACATACGGTACATTTATAGTCAGTACTGAAGTAGAAAATGACCCTGCATTATCTGTTTTGGTTTGGGGATGGGTTTTTTTGTTTGTTTTAAGGCAAAGAGGTTCCTTAGCTAATTTCACTAAAGATGTTAAGTTTCTCAGCTCTGTCCTGCATGTTTTAATATCAGTTTGAAAACTCTTATGGGTTGTGAATAACTGTATTCAGGCACAGGTTGCATTTAGTGCAACATTGCCATCTTGTGGTGCAAATCTCTGATTAAGTTTTGAGAGAGACAAACTATCAAATTTAAAATCACATTTTAAACAAATTCCCTTACCTAGATTTACTTAGGTTGTAAGCCCAGGGATGGGCTTTTTGTTCTCTGTGCTGCACCTAGCCCACTGGGGAGCTGGTCCATGACTGGGATTCTAGCTGCTACTGTAAGTAAGATAAACAGTAAATAAGTTATCAACACCAGCTTTGATTATTGAAATAATTTCTCAAGTTCAGAGACCTCATCCCTGTGAATGCTGTTTGGCCAAGCAGGGAAATATAAATATAAACAATGAGTCAGAGGTGCACCGTTGTATACACCTGTACAATGTGGCACACTATCCATACTTGTACTGTGTGTCTGAGCCTCAAAATGGGAGGGAAATAGTTTAACACCATTTTGCTCAGAGTAGTTAGTTGTTCATAAAACCAAAGGTAACTGGGGGATAAAGTGTTATTATTTTTCTCTTGTTAGAGGTAACATGTTTTATAACCTGACGCTCACTTTCTCCCATTGTCCACTTCTGAGGTGCTCCATTAATGTTGGATGAAGATTCTGCTGCCTGGCCAAAGGGATGTGGAAAAAACATCTGTAGATATGACTGCAACCCTGTATGACAGAGTAGTTTATAATCAACCCAGCAACTCGGTCTGTGACACCTGACCAACCACAACTGAAGCAATTGCGCCTCTGAGTGAGCTACATATGTAGAAACATCTAGGTTTGTGGTTTTCACATGGGTTTTACCATAGGTTTGCTTGCAGAGACCTACAGTTGTTATGAAGAGGATGCTCTGTGAACTCTTATGGCACTAGAGGTTTCTGTGTATTTTTTAAGACAGACGGAAATACATAGAGCTACACAGAAGTGTAGAAATTATACAATGTGAATAAGCTACCCAGCAAAGCGCCCTTTTTTCCTGTTTGTGAACAGATTCCATTTCTGACAAACAAATTTATTCCTACCTATTCACAGAACAATATTGACTGTTTCTTGTCCATGGTATGGAATTGTTCACCTAAAATCAGATGTTTTCGCATCCTGATTGGATGTTTGAAACCCTTAAAATAATCATGTAAATGTTACCAATTCTTGGATGAATAACCTTTCATGCAAAAATTCATAACGTTCTTTGAATTATTCACATTTTTGCAAATAGTCAGCAAGTGAGTGCAAACACAATAAACAAGGGTGAATTATAAGGGATCCCCTGCTTGTATCTAAAAGTCACATCTTGTGGGGTGGGGAAATCTAGGCTCCATAGGCAGCAAGACATCTGTAAGGTGGGTGGACCCAATTGGGATGGAATGCTACAGGCCATATGCAAGGGAAGAGGGACTTACTCATGTTCTTTGCATACAGCATCAGCACGTTTAAAAAAAAATAGAACAGTGAAGAGGAAGTGGTCAGATCTATTTAAGAAACTCTTGAGATTTTGATGCCTCACCAACACTTATGACAAAATGTTCTTGTTGGATCTCTTTAAGCCCTTCCTCACACAGGTTGGCCCTGAACAAACAACCATACAGCATGGAGCTCCTGTGAAGCTACACACTGACCTCTCCCCCTACACACACACACACACACACACACACTCACTCACTCTCTCGCTCTCGCTCTCGCTCTCTCTCACCCAGATCATCTTTGTGCTAGCAACCAGGGACCCTCCCTGTCCCAACATCCCAGTCCAGTCACTCTGTGAGCAGCCACAGGAGAGTCTGTCTGTAAAACAAAAGGTCAGAGAGGAGGTTGATATAGAAAACCAATGAACATCCATTATTTCACTATGTAAGGAAACACTGTCTGACAATTGCTTGTTTTCTATTTTGAAGATCAGTACCACAATCTTCCCCGCTCAATCCCCAAATTCTACTTCCCCAGTTCTCTTTGGCCTCAAAGAGTTTGTCAGCTGGACTTGCTGATTTGTGCACTACTCATTTTTCTAAGTATTTGTTTGCCTACTTATTTTTATTATTACTATTTTAACTCAAAAGCACTAATTATCCATAATGTTTCTTTACTTTCTTAAAGAAGAATAAAAAAACAAAATCAGTCCAATAGGCTAATCAATCAGTAATGGAATCTCCAGCCTCATTTATTAATGGTCTTACCGCCAATCTAGTGTTTCTCTCTCCCCTGAAACACCTGTAAAAGTCTTCTTCATTGCCCTTTACCCAGCATTAACTTATCCCTATAGCTATATTAATACAGGATGGTACAAGCTATACTGACTGTAATATGCCATCCTTTACATTATTATCAGTATTTGAAATTTAAAGATACAAACATTATTTGTTCTAAAGGTAATTTAATATTGCAGAATAATAACACACTTTCTGTAAACTTTCAATACATAGTCTTCAAGTAAAACAGAAAATACAGGTATTATGTTTATTGCCCCTTTTAGAGACACTAGGTCTGATTTTCAGTCCCTAGTAGGTGTACATTTCTGCACACATTCAGATATATCTGTGAAAAGTAGACAAGCATTTGCCTCTGTGTAAATGCACATAGATTCCCAGGCCAGAAGGGACCATGATGATAATCTACTCTGACCTCCTGTATAACACAGGTCATAGAACTTCCCCAAAATAATTCCTAAAGTAGAACTTTTAGCAAATATCCAATCTTAATTTAAAAACGGTCAGTGATGGAGAATCAACTACGACACTTGGTAAATTATTCCAGTGGTTAATTACTCTAGCATGGGGTTGAAAATCAGACCCTTTGAAGTCCATAAGGCTTAACAATTTTAGACGAAGGAAGTTGTATTTATTTATACATACACACACAGTCTTTATATTAAAATAGTTATACCCTAAAATAATATTTTTGTTTATAAAGAACACACCCCTACAAAAGTGATCAAGGTTCTGACCAACAATCTTAAAAACAAGAGTCAACTATAATAGTCTTACAATACATTAGCTGAATCTAAAAACACAAGGCTCAGTTCACCTCCCATGGGAATTGGAGTGGGCTCTTTGGCCTCAATCCCATGCACTCAAGTCACTTTACACACCAGAGATTATACACGCACGTGCTTAAGTGTCTGCAGGATCAGGACCTTAGGCCTCAGTTCAAGAAAGCACCTAAGCACATGTTTAAAGCTTTAGTGCTTTCCTGGATAGCAGTGCTTTCCTGATTCAGGGCCTCAGTTCAGAAAAAAGGTAAAAGTTTTAATATGAAGTTCAGAGAGCTCTGTTTTCACTATGGCTCATAAGGCCACAATTCACAATTAAAACAAAGCAAAGAACCATGTGGCCTTGATAGAAGAGATTAAATTATTTTAATATTTTATAAGGAGTTTAAAGAGCAACAGTTACATTTTGAAAAGTCAGTAATCAAACAAGGCTGACAGAGCACTTATTCAGAGTGAAATACATCCTGACACAGTAAGTTCTCCAAAAGACTTCTGTACAGCAATGGAATGTTTTTTGTTTGCATAAACATATATTACAAGTACAGAAGCCAGAGGTTAGTTTAACAAAACAGCCAGAGGACATGTACATGCATTCATTCATTTCTGAGATAACTAGATGCTCAATTGCCACTCATTTACATAAACTGCTTCCCAGTGAATAGTCAGATTAGTGCTCAGGATTTCACAGCCTGCCCTTCAAATGCTGAAAATTGTTATTTTATTGAATCAAAAGCATAAATAGAATTTATTCTCATCATTTCTAGCAGAGAGAACCTCAGCAATCACGAGTCTCACGAACAATGCTGAAAATGACTTACAATACACACAACAGTTTAGTACACAGTATTAAAAAGACCCTATCTGAACTGGGGATTTATCAGGCAATATAAAAATGATAGGTTCCAGCAAGTAAACACCGTTCTGATGAAGAGCTGGTAGTAAAATTATTTTAATACCTGAGAAATATCACAAATTGAGTGTTCACTAACTGTATTGAGGGAGGGAAAGGATACAGCAATTGTATAGTAGAGAGTAACAAACATTATTATGTAAACTCTAACAAACAGGTTGTGTAGAAAAGATTTAATTTAAAAATTGTTTGTTTCTCACAGACACCAAAAGATAGAAGGGCCAGATCCTCAGCTGGTATAAATCAACATAGCTCCACTGAAGAAAATGGGGGTGATTGCAGGTAGGATCTGATTCTTAGATTCTAGAAGATCCAAAATTTTCAGAAAGGTAGCAAGCTGCTTACCTGCTTTAAACTCCCGAGAAAGACAGCCCATGCCTGTAATCTATAGGTTTCCTTTAAGCGTGGGTACAGAACTCCCAAGTAATTTCAGTGGGAGTCTGACTCACTTAAGGACTGCAGAATTTGGCCCCTTGTTATCTCTGAGCATGAATTCAGATAGAAACGTTATACAAAGAAGATGAAGTCAAAATACTTTAAATCTATTAATCCACCAAATAGCTGTAAGATTGAAAACATTGTTGCCTAAAGCCAGTACCTGCTGGTGCACCTGTTTTTGTCTCTGGGCAAATTCTTTCCAGCAGTAAGACTTATTTGCAAAGTGTATGGGGGGCAGGGGGCGCTTATGCTAGTACACAGATAGGAAATATAACTTGTCTTTACAAAAAAAAAGGGGTTATTGCACATAATCTGAAGAGGAATGAGCCCCTAGTTAACAGGAGAGTCAAGCCTCTAATTAAACTATTCTGCTTACAAACTGAAGTCCAGTGCCATTCTTTGGTCACAGTTGCAGAAATGTGCTGCCGGCTACCTTAACACAGAGGGCCTGATCCTCCCGTCTGGCAGAGCTGACCTTAGTGTAGGACTGGTGGGATGTGAGAGGGGCACAAGTCTTCAAGAATTCACAAGTCTTGAGTCTTCCTGATCCTAGTGCCTCCCTGGTGCTATTCAGACACCCACCCGCAGCACAGCTTAGAACAACCCAGATGTTCAGTGCTGCTCTAAATTGTACCCAGCTGTTCACAGCCTTAAGGGGCCATTCCAGCAGCTGAGTAGAGTCGGAGTGCAGTGACTGGCCCCATGCTCTTTTCCCTAGGGATGGGGTGCAAAGATGAGAAGCATGCAGCTGTCACTGGCTCTATATCACCCAGGAATTCCCTGAGTAACTAGTTAAGTTGGCTTCACGGTCCTTTTTCACGTGCTGAAGCTGCTCAAAGAAGTACTGAGGATCTGGCCTAGAATGTTGAGGGAAAAAAATCATATTGCTAGAAAACACTAATCACTGAATTCAGAATTTAATTTAAGGATGAGGGTGGTCTCTATGCTCATTTCTATCTATTCAGGCTTTAATACGTTTCAGAAAAGCCAAATGCTTAACACTTATTTTTAAGTTTATGGGAATGTACTATACATTTTACATATAATTCTGATGTGCTCACAATTATTTGCATTTTCATGGTTATTTTGAGTACTAACAAATACTCTGTGTCTTAACGCCAATCAATGTTAACAAATGTGGTTTATGTTATCAACTAAAGACTAGCATGAAACTTGCTGATATGAGACAGCATCTTCGCTTTATATTGCTAAATCACTAATTTTACTTCTTCTTGTTCCACAGCAGATTTGTATTTGTTTTTATTACACATTATTGGCAAAATGTGAACCCTAGTTCTGGGGTGCCCATACTGACACACCTACAGGTGAAATCCTCACCTCCACTCTGGCCCCTTTACACTGAGTAAAATGGACTGGACAGGCATAAAGAAGCTTGAAAGCCCCAGTTCCAGCTAAGCAAGGTTTCCTCCGGTGCAGGCTCTGCACAAGACAGCCATAAGACTGCCCTGTGAGGATCCTCTCACAAACCCTGACATAGGGGGTGTACTGAGGGTGGGTCCAGGAGTGGGAGGGGTGAATTGGAGGACAGGGCCATGACATGCAGTACTGTCAAGATTCCAGGTAGTGCTGTGACCCATTGGTAGGGCCCTACCAAATTCACGGCAGTGAAAAATGCATCACGGACTGTGAAATCTGGTCTCGCCCCATGCAATCTGGTCTTTTGTGTGCTTTTACCCTATACCATACAGATTTCACACAGGAGACCAGCATTTCTCAAATTGGGGGTCCTGACCCAAAAAGGAGTTGCAGGGCAGTCACAAGGTTATTTTAGGGGGGGTCATGGCATTGCCACCCTTACTTTTGTGCTGCCTTCAGAGCTGGGTGGCTGGAGAGTGGTGGCTGTTGGCCGGGTACCCAGCTCTGGAGGCAGCACCCCACCAGCAGCAGAGCAGAAGGGTGGCAATACCATACCATGCCACCTTTACTTCTGCACTGTTGTCTTCAAAGCTGGGCGGCTGGAGAGTGGCAGCTTCTGACTGAGGGCCCAGCTCTGCAGCAGTAAGGGTGGCAACACCATACCATGCAATCCCTCCTGTTGGCAGCTCTGCCTTCAGAGCTGGGCTTCCGGCCAGCAGCCACCGCTCTCCAGCTGCCCAGCTCTGAAGGCAGCATCGCCACCTGCAGCAGCACAGAAGTAAGGGTAACAGTATCACAATCCTCCCTACAATAACCTTGTGTCCCTGCCCACAGGTCCTTTTTGGGACAGGATCCCTACAATTACACCACCATGAAATTTCAGATTTATATAGCTAAAATAATGACATTTACTATTTTTAAAATCCTATGACCATGAAATTGACCAAAATGGACCGTGAATTTGGTAAGGCCGTACCCATAGGGCAGTGCTGGGAGTCTAACATAATTTCCGTAGCCCTGGGGGGTCTAAGTTATTCTGGGGGCCGTTTCAGTCCCTGGAGCAGCCAAAGATCAGGACAGTGCAAAGATGGTTAAGGCCGCCTTAATCACCCTCCCCTTAGATTCAGAGTTATCTGCTACACTTCTTAGAGGGGCCACACAAAATCTCACCCCTAGCATGTGATTTGTCAGATGTTCTGCAGCTCCCTCTGATTTCATTTAGTGCTCTAGACACCCAACACCTCTGAAAATCAAGCCCTATGTGCCTCAAATTGGGCACCCCCCCAAAAAAAAATCAAAGGATCCTGTTGAAAATATGGGCCTCTGTGTATGGCATTTGTTATACTTCTGAAATATAGGGAAATAACACCCTGCTCCTGCAAACCAATTAGTGTTCTGCCCTGGATTTTAATGGGAACAGGATTGGACCATTAAAGTGAAAAAAAAGGTGGCTGCAGAGCCTGCTTAAAAGAGTTTTTTTCCCCCTCAGCCTAAATGATATATATTGCAAGGAGAGAGAAAAAAAAACCCACTGTAATTTAAGAAGATTGAGAGTCATTGATTGGGAAAGAGTTTATGGCTTTAGGATGGGGGTGAGGGGGCCTGATTCTCAACTGCCCTGTATCTCATGTGGTCATTGATAATAGTTTTGTGGCAGCACTTTGCATTGACACTAGTGCTTTGGTAGCACTTTGCACTGGTGGACATAACACAAGGTGCAGGGCAGTTGAGAATCAGGCCACGTCTTCTCATCCCCTTAGTCACTAATGATTTTTCCAGTTAAACTAATGTGTTCATTGGGGCAGAGTACGATTTGGTTCACAGCGTGTTACATTTGTCTTTCCTCTAGAACCATGTTCCAAGAGAGGAATGTGTTTATTCTGGCACGTAGACAGTGGCTCTTGAAATGGGAAAGGCTGATCAATCTAGTGTGACATATCACTTTCTTCAGACTTTGGGGATGCTTCCTCCCTTTGTATTTCTGAAGTAAAGAACTCAGCAGCATTTGGGCTGAAATGGTCTATGTTTTTCTACAGGACTATTTGTATCAGATCCTCCAGTGTGCAATATTCACTTCACCGCAGGCAGATTTTGGCCCTAAGTCTAGCAGAGCTGACCAAGAGAGGTACAGCCTTGTATATGGGAACTCTCTGCTGGTGTAGAGCCAAAGGAGTGGCTCCTTCACTCTCCTTCCCCTCCCTGCTGTTGGGATACAGGTTTGGCTGAGGCTTCTCTACACCTAGCTGATCCTTCGAGGCTGACTTAAGCTACACCAAGGGGCCAGACCACCATACAGCCAGACCAGCATTGGGGGAGCAGATCTTTGCACATCCTCACTTGCCCCTGCTCCACAAGAGCTGCACCATTCCATAGCAGAGGATCTGGGTTTTCATCTCTCAGTAACATATTCTCAAGTAAAAACTGTTATAAAGTACATTTCTGTGACCACAGCCGCCAAGTATAAGAGAATGCTTAAAGTTCCAGGACCCAGTTCTCCTCTTGCTGAACTGAAGCCAATGGAGCCAACACTGATATAAGATAGCAAAGAATCAGGTCCTCAGTATGTGATACTGAAGAGCTGGTTCCAACAAACAGCTCTGGAACTCTTGTCATAAGTTACCGTGTCTTGCTTCCTAAAACTACACAACACACTTCCCATCTAATCCAAATTAAGTGTTAGGTGTTAGAATAAGGTTAAAACAGAAATATCCCTGAGGCTGGCTATATATGGACCAAATCAGGGTAACATTCACAGCTCCCAAATTCATCCCAAGTAAAGCAATAAAGGCCTCAGCTAACTGGAAAAGCATAATTATTACAGCTATAACAATTATTATATTTGCATATTTAACAAACTGGAATAAACTAATGTTGTATGAGCACTTCAGTTTGATTTTTCTTTCTCTCTCTCTCTCTATAGAGATATATATAGTAAAACTAAGGATCATCTTTTATCACTGTAAGTAGCAACACATTTTAAATGGAGGGAAACTTTCTATATTACAGTAGAGATTATATCATATTGGTGCCTAGTATTGGTGACAAAGTAAGATATTGCTTAGAAGTTAAATATTTTAGAGAGGCAGGCCATAACCAGAACCTCAAATCCAATTCCTTGAAGCCCCACCCCTACAGTTTAGGTACGGATTTGGATCTCAAACAGTAAGGACCCTCTCTCTCAAGAACAGCTGATCACAATAGTTAAAGATGGTAGAAGTCTCAGAAAATCAGTGACTCCATCCTTGCATCATTTTGTCCTAAAAACTTGTGAAAACAGCTTGCAAGATTTCAGTGCCAGTGACTTTCAACCATGGGCCTAACTAGAAGTCAAATCAAACAGCAGCCTTAAAACTAAACTGGATTCAGATACTACCCCTTTTTTACTGTCCCTAATGTTTTACAAGACAGGTTGATACAAATGGCAAAAATTATACCACACATTCCTTCAAAGAATGTAATCATTGAAGTTTTAAACTTCACTGCTTATTGGAAGGACATGCAGGCCCTAAATATGGTTTTAAGTGGTCATTTACCTTTTCCAAATAAAACTACTACTTGAAAGGCTTTAGTCAGAAACTAACTCTCATCAACTGGAGTCTAGGGTTTTATTTTATTTATTAATAGTTTAATCCAAATTTTAGTGTTAATAGTTTAGCGTGGGATTTTCAAAACTGCTCAGTATTGGCTGAACGCTGCTCCCACTGACGTTATTGGTACAACTCCCATACAATTTTGTGGGAGCAGTTAGGCCAATATCAAATGCTTTTGAAAGTCTCACCCTTAAACTTTACCACATCTGGAGAAAAAAGATTAAAGGCCAGAGACAGAAGGGGATTTTTATAACCATCATCATATGCTTATTGGGAATATATACACTTTAAATGGAGGAAAACTTTCTATATTACAGTAGCGATTATATTACATTAGACTCCCATGCATCTGACGAAGTGGATATTCACCCACGAAAGCTTATGCTCCAATACTTCTGTTAGTCTATAAGGTGCTGCAGGACTCTTTGTCACTTTAAATATGTTTGTAATGGCTATCAGGCTCCTCTACACCCCACACAAGCTGATACTCATTAGCATCCTGTAGATAATTTAGCCAAAAGACACAGTCATTCCATTCTGAACTGTTTGAGGAAAACTGTTCTTCTTCTCACTTACTCTTCTTTTACACCAGTGTAACAATTCTGGGTCCGATTTTCCTTTGTTGCCATCCTCTTCTGCAGCTCAGATAATGTATTTGGCTACTGCGGAATTTCCCATGCAGTGCAGAGCTGCCACAATGGTTCTACACTACCCGCCCTCTGCAGTCCACATGTGGAGACATGACTGGAAAAAAAATCATAGTTGGAATACCACCATGGCAACTTATGGTTAAATGCATCCAGGTGCAAATTAAAGCCGAAGGCTGAAGGGGGCACTTGGGACCTTACCAGACTGGCTAAGTGAAGACCGGGGGTTGACAGATCAATACAGACGCTCTCCAGAGCACGGAGCAGCATCCGCCCATGCAGCCAGGCAATGAGCATTTCCCACAGCCTGGAGCTGAGGGGGAGGCGGCAGCTGCTGTTCCAGCTCCTCGGGGACAGGCTCTGTCAGCCAACAGTCACTTCTTACTCACCACAGCTAAGGGCGTCGGGTTCCTCCAGTGGGGGTGTGGAGCAGCCGTTCGTTTTCCTGTTTGCACTCCTTTGCCGTGTGAAAATCAGGGAGGGGAAGCAGAAGCCCCACTTCCCTCCTTAAATGACACCCAGTAGGGGAATCCAGGACAACAGGGTGGGGCGGCAAATGGTGACCAGACTCTCACTGCCAGGGTCTAGTCTAGCTCAGGGTCCAGCTCATTTTCTCCCCGCGCCACTGGCTCCCAGTCGCCTTCTGCCACCAGGTCAACCCGGGAACTCAGGCAGGAACGGAATGAGAAAGTAAGTCAAGCTGAGCAAGGCAGGCAAAAGTGTCTTCATGGGCCACTCCCAATGACGTTCTTTTTGCATGCAACTGCTGCAAAACCATCCAGACAGAGAAGCAGCAGGCCAAAACACTGCTAAACAGCTTGTAAAGTAGCTTAGTTGGGAGAGCATTAGATTGAAAATCTAAAGGTTCCTCGTTCAATCTCAGGCTTTGGTAGGCCCTTTCATCCCTCTTTGCGCAGTGATGGCTTGCTCTCTGGGTGCACAATAGTTTCTGCACCCAGGGTGAATCTCTGACCTTGAGCTCTGCAGTAGGAAAAGATAATGTGGGCTTCTGCATCTGGTTGGCCCACCTGAACTTTTAGGATGAGAGCTGTCTTTCCCAACATGGCAGGAAGCCAGTGAGGTAGGGTGACCCTCAGGAATGGTGCCACTGGGCTGCTGAGCAAGGGTAGTACCAGGGAAGGGGCATCTGTAAAAGTGGCCATGTGGAAGATGGCAGGGATTTGGGGGCCCAGGAAGAGGTGTTTGATGTTCAGTGCCGTGGAGCAGTTGGACTTGGGCATGGTGGGTGTTCAGGAAATACACATTCATGAGTTTAGGGTAGATTGATAGGCAGAGGGTGATTGGAAGAAGGGCCTGTCTCTTTGGTCTTCCAGGCCAGGGAAGAATGATGGGGTTGGAGTCTTCTTCTTCACATTCGCAGTGCAAGTACAGAAGGTGCTGGAGCTCTGACCAGGGAGGACGTTACTGGTGGGCTTTGTGCTCTGTGGCACTGGTTAGGGCTATATTAGTGTGTATGGTCCCCAATTAAGAAATGGAAGGAACTGGTTCCCTTCCTCTGGACTGTTTGTTGTTGGTGTTTTCCCAACTGTCAGAGGAAACATTTTTACAATGAGCATTACATGGCACAGGTCTGTAGTGAGGTCAGCTTAGAGCCGCAGAGGGGGTACATCTTTCTGCAGGGACAGGCCAGGAGTCGCATTGACTGGATTTATGTGAAGGAGAGCACGTCGACAGCCCAGTGCACAGTGGTGCCAATGGACAGTTCAGATCACACAGCTCTCACCTTGTGCTCAATGTGGGCAATTCCCTGACCAGGGGCGGCGTTATGTATTTTTCCGCCCCAAGCAGAGTCAGGTTGCACCTCTGGCTCTTACTATGAAGGTTGAAGTTACAATTCCCTGTTTGGATGCACAATCTGCTTAAGCCCCCACCCAACCATCGGGGGGAACTAACCCTGGCCACTGGGTGCCTCGAAGAGGTGATACTCTCCCCACTCACAACCACTGAGTATAGAAAAAAAACTAAGAAAAAGGAGGAAAATCACCTTGTATTAACTTGGGAAAACACCACAATCAGGATTCATAACACAACACTATGAGCAAAACACCCACCCACAGTGCGCTGGGCAGTGGTCTTTTGCCTCGGGCTCTTAAATCCAGACACCAAAAGCTCTTTGGATGTGTCCCTCCCTTCACTGCACCTCACCCACAGCTGCTGTCCTGGGTCAGTGAAAACCCAGAGTTCACCTCTCACCTCCCGGGGGGAAAGCCCCTTTCTCCCTCCGCTGTCTGGCCACATTGCCGGCCACTTGCCATTCCACCCTGGCACCGCTCTGCTAGCCCCTCTCTGCTCTGGGATGTCTTGTGGTCCCACCAGGAGTGGAACAGGCTCCCTAAAAGCAGGGCCGCCCAGAGGATTCGGGGGCCTGCTGGGGCAAAGCGGAGGAGCAGACATAAAAAAGGCGCCACCGACTGCAGCGCTTGTACTTACTGGGAGGCGCTTTGAGTCTTCAGTGGCAGCGGGTCCTTCACTCACACTGCGTCTTGGGCAGCGCTGAAGGACCCGCCGCCGAAGTGCATCCGAAGACCCAGAGTGAGTGAAGGGCCCGCTGCCAAAGTGCCGCCGAAGAGCCAGACTGCTGCTGGGCCAGTAAAATGTAAAAAGGAGCCTCTAGCCAGGGAAGGGATTCTCGGCCAGGGCTTGTGGGGCGCCTGCAGGGCCCAGGGCCTGGGGCAAATTGCCCCACTTGTCCTCCTTTGGGCAGCCCTGCCTAAAAGTAGCAGTCACCAGAGCCCAAACAGTAGCCCCCTCCCTGCCACTCGAGGCCACTCCCCTGCCCCCCCTTCTCCCCAAGGTCCCGCTGCTATGCTGCCTCTTCCCCCCAAGGCCCCGCCTCCCGCTCACTGTTCTCCGCTCCCTCCCCATGCTCACTCGCCCTTACGGTCATTACAAAGGGGCAAGGCAGAGCCCTCCCATTTTGAAAAGTCCTGGGGTGTTGTTCCCCCCTGTTCAAGCACCCCTGGGGCCCTGCACTTCACACAGCTCTCCCTGATTTCAGCTGTTAGTGAGGGAGCCTCACTGCTAGTGCAGACTGGGCAGTTTGTTGGATGAGAGACGCTGTCCCAAAGCAGGACTAATGCTTAGACCTGGTGATCAGTGATTTCAGATCTGTTGGTCTGCAGCAAGACTCTGCAGTGAGTCTTAACCAGCTCTGTTATTACACAGGGACGAACAAAAAGGTCAAATGGGGCCTGGAACCCTTAAGAAGAATCCACCTCACCGAGTACAACACTTGTCGCTACCGGCTCTCAGCTCCACTGAGAATGTTTTGGGGTCACTCCTCGCCCTTATCAACCTAGGGGTCTTGGAGAATAACAGCTAACAGGTGCTCCAGTGGCACAACTGGCTAGTGCACAGTACTTATAGGGCAGTGCTGAGAGGAGCTATACTGAGGTTGTGAATTCAAACCTCCCATGGAGCACTAGCTTTTATTCACCAAGTGATGTCACCCCCTCATTTGTCCTGTGGAATGTAGAATCCGGCCCAGGGGACACTGAGGCAGGGGAGGAGACAAAAATGCCCCCTCAACTATTACCTTCTCTCCAGAGCACAGGTCAGAATCTACAATCATTTCTCCCCTACCAGCCCCTGTGCCAAGATCCCTCCCCTGGCGTCTGTACTATTGACAAAGACTAACCAAACACTCAAATCCCACCTGGTGCGGGGAGCCAGGTTTGCTCTTCAAATTCTGTCGTTGATACATTTCCAGGCCTGGGAAAGGCCCACAACAGCATTGAATGGGAAGCTGCCTACAGAACAGTGACACTGCACAGAGCTGCTGTGGAGGAGGGGTGGGAATTCGTAACATTTTGAGGCTTGTTTGGGAAATGAGCCTTTGCTGACAAGGTTTGTCTCTGTTCATATTTCCCCTTCAGGTGTTATGTTGAGGGATCTTTAGTATATTTCTGTGAGGTTAATAACTATCTCCTCAACTTTATTTACTCAACTTAAAAATTTGTGTCACCTGATTTTTGTATCTCCCTGTGAAAATACAACTGACACGTGTGGCTTTCTAGAGGGGGTCATGATGTTAAAGTTGGGGAATTCAGTCTCTGTACTTCTGGGAGGGGGTTTTGCTTTTTTACAGCTGACTCACTGCCAGGCAGACTGGGCTGTTAGCTGCACCCACTGTCCTTGCCAGGGGCCCCTGCTGACCCCTGGGCGGCTGCACTGCCGTGCTGGGGTGACTCTGCAGGGGAAGAAGCTGCTGTGGAGCAATGTAGAGCAGGTGCAGGAAGGAGACGGGGTCACTATTCGCATTCTGAAGTGCACAATTTTTCATATTTGGGAATGTCCAAGAACAATTCTAGGGGAAGGTGAATGCAGAGCAGTGACAGTGGAGCTGTCCGGACCTCCAATGGGGGCAGCATGGAAATTAATAATGGGAAGATCATTTGCGAAACTTCACTTGTCTTCACTGACAAGATTTTTCTCTGTTCTTATTTCACGTTGTGGTGTTATTTAGAGGAGTCAGGATATATTTTTACTATATTAATTAAACACTTAATTTTATTTAATTGTAAGCAGAGTCAGGATAAGCTCTACCCTGACATCTGGTGGAAAGAATTTCAGAGAGTGTATTTGCATAGGCACGCCTACCCTATCCCAGACTACCGAGCTGTGGGACTGCTTGGTGACAAATGACTCACCCTCAGTTGGGTGGTACTTGCTAGACAAGGGACATGGGTTCCAAAACCCAGTGAATTGTGAGAAGCTGGGGAGAGGTATGTGTGTGTGATGGTGCAGTCTTCTTGTGTAGCCAGCAATATCATTTCCACTCTCTTCACTATGGAATGTCAGAATTGATTTTTTTATTCCCTCAAGAATCTAAATACCGATTATGGAGCTGAACTCACTTTTGGCTAATGGTGCACTAGCATTGAGGTTCCCCTACTAAGAGCTGAGATCACTGAGAGTTGAAATCACTAAAGAGCTGCAATTACTGAGCTGAGAGCACTGAGTACTGTGCTAGCTAGTAGGGGAGCCTGAAGCTATACTTTGGAACCGAGCAGCTGGTGGAGTGGAGCAGTTGTGGGGATGGCTGGAGCAGATCATGGGACAGCTGGTGGCAGCGGAGCGGCTGGCAGAGCGGAGTAGCTGTGGGATGGGTGGAGTGGCCCAGAGAGCGAGCGGAGCTGAGCAGTTTGCAGGGAGAACTAGAGCAGCTCATGGAGCAGAGCAGTTGGTGGAGCGGAGCAGTTTCTGAGGACGGCTGGAGGAGCAGAGTGGAGCAGCTGGTAAAGCGGAGCAGTTCGTGGAGAAGGCGGAAGCAGAACCCACGGAGAGGCAGGGCAGTTGGCCCCGGACCACGTAAGGTGCCCCTTTCTACCCAGGCTGGGGGGAGGGACCTCTACAGATAAACTCTCGAACTCTGGGGTGGCATTGACCAGAGACTTTTGGGTTGTTGGACTTTGGGGTGATTGGACTTAAACCCCTAAGGCGAAAAAGGACAGTGCCAAACGTACTTGGAGGTGGGTTTTTGTTTATGGTTTGTGTTATAACCCTGTTTGTGGTGTTTCTCCAATGGGATGCCGCATTGATTCCTTCCTTTATTAAAAAGATTTTGCTACACTCAGACTCCGTGCTTGCGAGAGGGGAAGTATTGCCTCCTAGAGGCGCCCAGGGGGGTGTGGTATGTGAGTGTCCCAGGTCACTGGGTGGGGGCTCGAGCCAGTTATGCATTGTGTTATGAAATGGAACCCCTGGATACTGAACCCGGCCCTTGTTGCTGCCAACTCAGAGAGGCAAAAGGGTTACATAATCAAGCCAAAAACTTAGTGTCACTTATTTTTTTCTCTGTCCTAGCAAGAATGAATTGAATTTTGTGACTTTCTGGAAAGTGCAGAGAGATTAAATGTGGGGAATTCAGTCTCAGTGTTTGTGAGCTGATGTTTTCCTCTCACAGGTCAGTGCCTGCATTGAAATAGCAAGAGGAATCTAAGGGCTGCTGTACGCTGGGCACTGAACTGGAAGAGCGACATTTCTCAGGGTGTGAAGCCCACCCCCCAAACCCATAGAGTTAAGATGACCTAAGCCCTGATTAGATAGTGCTAAATAAAAGGAAGAATTGTTCTGTCCATGTAGCTATTACAGGGATGGGAAAACCCCTCCAGTCACTGTCTACTCCAGAGTGCTATAGCAGTGCCACAGCAGTGTTTGAAGTGTAGACAGAGTGAAACTAGATCTGGCTCCAGTTTGCACTGTGGATGCTCAGGCACATACAGTATGTCTACACTAGGGGATTATTCCGATTTTACAGAAACCAATTTTTGGAAACAGATTGTGTAAAGTTGAGGGCACACGGCCACACTAAGCACATTAATTTGGCTGTGAGCACAGTTATGCCCCAATGTCACAGAAACTGGTAAATAATCCCAGTGCCCAGACGTGAAGGCATCTGAACTACAGACCACAGCAAACCTGGCCCCCAAAGCACAGGGGGGATTGGGGGTTTGTTCTCCTTGCTTAGCCATGTGCAGTCGCACAGAGAGCGCGTTTAAAAGTCTCTCCTCCCACAGAGCGGGAATGGGAAATGATTCTCAATTTGAAGCCTGATGTGAATGAGGATGTCTGGACCAAGGGGCCAGGGACTGGCCTTTGCTAGAGAAACCACTGTCAAGTTTTAGCAAATTAGGAAAAATCAGCAAATAAGAACAACCTCAGGTATCAGTAACAAAATCCCACAGGGAGCAGTTTCTGGCACTACACCTGCACAACTCTGCTCCCCGCTCTTCTCGGGCTCCTGCTCTCTGCTTAGCTCAACTCTGCTCTGGCCCAGGCAGTTCCCGCTCCCATGGAGGATGGGACCACGGCCAGCTATAGGAACTGCAGGATCCAATTCGAATACCTGGCAGTGGTCCAGGTCTTCAGCGGCACTTCGGCAGTGGGTCCTTCACTCGCTCCAAGTCTTCCATGGCACTGAAGGACCCGCCACCGAAATGCCACTGAAGACCTGGAGTGAGTGAAGGACCCACAGCTGAAGTGCCACTGAAGACTCAAGCTGCCGCCAGATGAGTAAAAATTAAAAAGTTAGGCTCTCTTCTTTAAGGCGTGGGGCCCTTATAGGTGCAGGCATGGGGCCCTCTTAGGTGCGGGGTCCAGTTTGGGGGAATCGGGGGAATTGACCTAAAGCTGGCACTGGATGGGACCCCCTGGCCTGGTGACTCCCTCATTACACTGCCCGGCCTGTCAGTCCAGCTAACTTGGAGCTTTGGCCTCTCCCCATTGCCCCTGGGGACTGTCAGTCTCAGGGGCCTGATTTCCCACTGACCCTTTCCACCTCTATTGGTGCTAGGAACTAGCCAACCGACCCCCCCACCCCCCCCACCACCACACACACTAAGTTTTAGTAAAGGGTCAACAGTCCCTTACACAAGCCAGCCCCGTGAGGGTCACTGATGGCCAGAGAAGGCAGCACAAGCTGTTTCCATGGTGTAATGGGCAACACTTGGGACACTGAATCCTGCAATCTGAGTTCAACTCTCAGTGGGACCTGGTGTTGGCTTGTGGTAAAGCCCTGGAGCTCACAGTCCTCAACTTCCCTGTCTCTAGTTGTACAAGAGTGAGTCTTTTCCCTCCTGCTGGGTGACTCACCCACGGGAGCCAGGTCTTTGGTCGTGATGGCCACAATGGGTTGGGGCTCTAAAACTTGCCACCCTAGTTGCTGATTCCTGCAGTTTGACATGGTGGTTGGGATTCTCGCTGCTTCAGCTGGTGCCCACAAGTTTGGCCCCTGTGCTTCCTGCCACACTTTTCCTCTGGCCCACATGGCGCTTGAAGAAAGGAGTGCCAGGGCTGGGATTAATAGTCAGGGCTTGGCAGGACGGAGGAAGAGCCCCAGGCTGGAGCCCCACACACCTTCCCTCCTCCGGGCACCTAGAGCAGAGGCAGCCCAGCTCTGTCTACTGGATACCTCGGCAGAGTAGGTGAGTTCATGGAAATACAGTCTGGTCCCAAAGCCTCCTCCAACCCTGCTCATCACTAGCTGTCAGGGGAGAGCTCATTCACACCTCGCTTACAAATCATCATTTGAAATTCTAAGGGTACATCTTCACTACCCGCCGTATCGGCGGGTAGCAATCGATTGCTCGGGGAGCGATATATCGCGTCTCATCTAGACGCGATATATCGATCCCCAAAAACTCTTATATCGATTCCGTAACTCCACCAACCCGAATGGAGTTGCGGAATCGACAGGGGGAGCCATGGACATCGATCCTGCGCCGTGAGGACGGTGAGTAATTCGATCTTAGATACTTCAACTTCAGCTACGTTATTCACGTAGCTGAAGTTGCGTATCTGAGATTGATTTTCCCCCGTAGTGTAGACCAGCCCTTAGGTTGGTCAACATTGCTGAAGCCAATGCCCCGACATTGTCAGCAAACACAACAGCTGCGTGAGGAAACCTGGCTTTGTCCAGACTTTCCAAACCTATTTAACTTTCTCAAGTACAAGTATTTTTCATATGTTGTACCTGCTTTTAAAGTGTGTGTTAACGTTTCAATTTCCATTCAAATTTGCAACCAATGACAACATTGGCAGAGCTGCATGTAACTAGTTGACAACTGGGGGGCGGGGTGTTGGGGAAATTCAAGGGAGGGGGTGCACAGCTCCCTGGCTGTGGGGCGTATAGGGAATGCCCAGTTTCACTGAATTGAGTCTCCTACTGCAGCACCTCAGTAGGTTACATCAGAGAGGAGCTGCAGGGTCTAGGCAGTGGGATGCCTGTGCCTTTAAGAGCCCAGCCCTGGGAAGCCCATGCTGAGAGGTGCTGGCTGTGGGAGGGGAAATAAAAAAGTCCCTCTGCTCCCTGCCCCATGTTTGCAAACACTGGAGTCTCAGCCCCCCGGGGTAACTGTTACCTCTCTGCCCCTGCCTGTGCCGGGGTTTGACCCTCTGGCAGCATCTCTCCCTGGGCTTAACTCCGGCTCCTTCCCTCGTCCCTGATTTTGCCCTTCAGCCCCTCTCCTAACTCTGCCTCCAGCTGCTTAACCCCCCCCCGACCAACCCATTTCCACCCCCTCTCAGACCCTGGCCACCCTCTTCTCTGATTTGCTCCCCTTTGCCCCTTGTTAATCCCTGTAAAAAGTAGGGGGTGCTGGGTCCCATTCTTGGGGGGGAGGCGGGCTGGGCACCTGGCCCCTGCCTGCCCAATGCTCAAAGCACCCCCCACGATCTTGCGGATGTTTGCCAAGTGCTGCAGGGTCACCTGCAGTGGGGAGAGAGACACGGTTAGGGGGTGATGTAGCCAAGGATGCCTCACCCAACACTGAGATGCAGCCACCTCTGGGGTGGGTTGCACAAGTCAGCAAATGAATTTGCAACAGGAAATGCACTGAAAGGCCGAAGCAGCTGCAGGAAGTGGAGAAAAAGCAGGAGCCCTGGATCCCAGCCCTGCCCCTCTCCGACTCTACCCCCTAACCTCCACTTTCCTCCCAGAGTTGGGGGGAGAACCCAAGAGTCTTGATCCCCAGCCTTGCTCACCCCCATATTTCGATATGACTCCATCCAATAGCTGCCTCCCCAAATTGCAGGGCAGCACCACAGGGCAGACCAGGGACCTGCCTGTTTGCACAGGATGGGCGACGCCAGTGCCCCAGGGTGCGGAGAGATGATGCTAAGGGAGAAGCAGGCAGCAGACAGCCTCCATGACAGAGAAGGAAGTTCTAGGGGGTGCCATGCTGCAAGGAGTGAGGGAGGTTGGCAGGGAATGGAAGGATCTTCCCTCACAGCAGGTGCGTCTGTTTCCCCACCGCAATTCCTTCCCAGCCCAACCCCGGCCCAGGCTAATCCCGGCCCAGCTACCAGGGTTAAATTTGGCCTGGATTTCCCAGCTGTTGGTGGAGGGGAATGGGGCTGGGGAGCATGAGTATCTACTCCCCCTTCCCCAGACACAGTTGCATGGGAACTGACCAAAGGAGCCTGCAGCACTGCTGCCTAGAGGAAACTGAGGCATCAGCCAGTGACAGACACATCATGGCTGTCCTCATCCTTTTTCCATATACAACCTGGCGAGGGGAAGGGGGTAAGCTCAGGGCAGTTGCACAGTTAACCTGTGGAACTCCTTGCCAGAGGATGTTGTGAAGGCCAAGACTATAACAGCGTTCAAAAAAGAACTAGATAAGATTATGGTGGATAGGTCCATCAAGGGCTATTAGCCAGGGTGGGCAGGGATGGTGCCTGTAGCCTGTTTGCCAGAAGCTGGGAATGGGCGGCAGGGGATGGATCACTTGATGATTCCCTGCTCTGTTCATTCCCTCTGGGGCACCTGGCACTGGCCACTGTCAGAAGACAGGAGGATACTGGGCTAGGTGGACTTTGCGTCTGAACCAGTCTGGCCGCTCTTATGTCTCCCTTGGCGCAGCAGTGACACCCAGTGGGCAGTCAGAGTAATGCACAGAAGGTGTTTTCCTTGGCGCAGCAGTGACAGCCAGTGGCCAATCAGGGTAACACACAGAGCATGTTTCCCTTGGAGCAGCAGTGACACCTCGTGGTCATTCAGGGTAATGCACAGAAAGCGTTTCCATTGATAGAGCAATGACACCCAGCGGTCAGGTGGTGTAATGCACAGCGTGTGTCTGCCTTCTAGGAGCAGTGACACCCACGGACCAGTCACGGTAAGGCACAGAGTGTATTTCTCACCAAGCTGGGTAATGCACAGAGCATGTTTCCCATGGAGCAGCAGTGACACCCAGTGACCAGCAGGAGTGGCATCAGACTCTTCTCGTTTGGTGGGAGACTGAGGTGGGTAGACAAAAAAAATTGGGGGGCTGTGCCCCCCATCACCTGGCCTCTCCCATGCCTCTGCTCCTTCTCAGTTAAAGGCCAGGCTCATCTCCTCTCCCACGGGCCAGGGTTTACAGCAATACAACCTTTATTAAAATAAAATAGTGAACAGTTTACTTTCAATAAGCTAAATCTGTCCAAATTTTAGTATTAAATCCAAAGTTCTTAAAGATCCCATCAACAACCAAAACCTAAATGAAAATTTGAAACCAAAAACAATGCTTAATTTAAAACCCAAACATTAAGAAAAACTTTGTTTTTAAAAATAAAAACTAACAAATGCCATAAATTAATAATTTCAAGGTTTTATCAAAAAGGTGTGCTACAGCAGGATGATAAAATAACATCAAATAAATAAGCCTGAACTCTAAAACCTCCTATAAAGGAATTGAATCCTTGAATACTGGCCAAATCTGTATAAAATATGCAGAAGTATGTCAAAACTGGTGTTGCAGGTCAGCCATTCGAATCCAGCAAATGTCAATTAAAATCTCCATTCCAACTTAAAAAACCAAAACAACCCAATAAACCAAAACAGTCACCGCCTGAAACAAACCTGCACAGAGCAAAATTAAACCTGTGCCAACATTGGAACAAATGATGTAAATGTCTAATTCTAACTTCTTGTTTCTTGCAGGAGGAAAGTGTTTTGCACCCCAGTAACCAGGCTATCACTGCAGCTTTCCTTTCACGAAATAAGATTTTTACCAAATATAAATTGCCCTCAAATTTCTCTAAGAGAAATTGAAATTGTATCTTTGCACTAATATCCCAAGTGTGCAAGTCCATCCCCTCAGAGCAGCCCCACACCCTGAGCCCAGGGGAGAATCCCAACTAGTTTGGGCATTTGTAACCCTGGGGCCTGAAGCTGATGAGAGAAAGGGAAGTGAGCCATCTTGGAGCTTTCCGATACCACCTGCTGGGAGCACAGGGAATTGACTGAGCGACGTCCTGGCTGATTTTGACCTTGTTCTCCACCAGCAGGCTCCACTGGAGAGCTCGGGAGTGACATGACCATGGGAGCACCCTATGTACATATTAAAATCTGGCATTTGGGGGCCATTGGGGTGAAATGTAGGTACTTTTGGGGTTGGGTCCCACATGCGAAGGGATGTGGACAATTTGGAGAGGGTCCAGCGGCGGGCAATAGAAATGATTAGGAGGCTGGGGCACATGACTTACGAGACCCTACAGGCCATATCCTGTATGTTAAGCTAAGGCAAGGTTAGCATATCTATATTGTGACCTTTTACTAAGAAAGCAAAGTTGACCTGTATCTTGTTACTTAAATAGATAAGTACTCACGCCTGTCTAAGACTTTTACTTAGACCAATCGACAATGGAGAATGGCATAGGGTTTTTTTTTTCAGTATTCTACCCACAGACTTAACAGGTACAACACAAGGGAACTTATGTGCATATGTACATGTCATCAACATGCACAAACATACTAGCCTGTGAAGTAAGCGTACCCTAACGTTTTGTGGGTGAGGAATGAAATTTGGACATAGGAGGAAGGATTTCCGGTGCTTGTGCCCTATAAAAGAGGTAACCCACCTCACTAGAGCACTTCACTCTATCATTCTGACTTACTTCCTCCACTCTCTCTCTATGTACTAGCAGTAGGCTGTACTTGTTCTTAAACTTTAAGTTTCAAGGGAACTAGGCTAAGCTCCATTTCCGTAAGTTTTTATTCTTTGTTTATTAGGTTTTGATTTTAAGTTTAACTTAGTCAAGTAAACCCTAAGTAACAGTAGCTTTTTCTAAGCGCTGCATCTTTCACTCAAGAATTGAGAAACCTGAACTGCAAGGCTGGTTCTGTGTCTCTTACCACCAGGTTATCAAGGAAGTGTGGTAAGAGACATTAACCAAAACTTTGTTGCATATAATGCCCTATGTATCTATTGAATAGCAGTAAAGCAACTGTAACTTTGTAACTCAATTAAATTAAATAAAATGTAAGCTAATAAATTAAATTTTCATCATATTATCCAAATTAATATTATTAGTACACCCTAAATCAGGGTACATGGGACAGAGAGTTGGAGTGCAGGTGGATGAGGGCACTGGCCCTGGGAGTGCAGGCTCTAGGGTGGGGTTAGAATGAGAGGTTCAGGGTGCAGTAGAGGGGACGGGGTTAGGGCAGAGAATTGGGCTGTCAGGGCTCTGGAACAAGACCAGGAAAAAGAGAATTGAGGTGAAAGAGGGAGATCAGGCTAGAGCAGAAAGTGGTGGGGGAAAAAGAAGTTTGAGCTGTAGGTGGGAAGAAAAAACTCAACCCCCCTCTTATCAGGGCATCTAAGAACTAGATGAAAGACATCTCTCCCCCACTGCAATAGCAACTCCAGTGGGCCTGGGCTGAGGGGAGAACTCCTCTCCCCAGCAGCTCCAGCTGGTTGGGCTACAGACATCTTGCCTCCACAGATCTGGTGTTCTTGGGCTGGGACAGGGGAGGGGCTCCTCTCCTCTCCATTTGGGACATGGCGGGATGAGAGATGTGACAGAGCTTTACGGGAAATCATTATTTGCCTGATTCATGTGCCAGTCCTAGTCTCTGCTGACCCAAACAAGCCATTTATCCTGCATGCTGATGCCAGTTTGGAGGGTTTGGGAGCAGTCTCGTACCAGGAAGTGGAAGGCAAATGTAAATCTGTAGCCTTTGCCAGCTGAGGACTGTCTGATAGCGAAACTTGCTATCCCATCCACCAGCTGCAGTTCTTGGGCTTGAAATGGGCCATCACTGAGAACTTTGGAGACTACTTGTGTGGTGCTCAGTTTCAGGTATGGACAGAGAACAATCCACTGACTTATGTGTTAACAAGGGCTAAGCTGGATGCTGCAGGGCAGAGATGGGTGGCTACTTTTGCTAGCTGTGACTTCAGCATTCAATACCAATGATTTGGTATAATAGGGAGTGTGATTTACCAGGAGCACCAATTCTTGGTTGTGGGGAGGATGTAAGCAGGGTCAGAATGAACTCTACCCTGATATCTGTTGGTGATGTGTTGTAAAAGTCTTTTGTTGCTGATGTGCATGGTCACACCCACCCCGCATTGCATGATGGGGGTGCTTGTCCAAATGGTCATTTCGGCTGCTGTGAGATCCCCAATCTCTTTCTTATTAGGGCAGGAGTAATAAAGTGTAGTTATCCTGGTGATATGAATCAAGGACAGTAGAACGGTCCTTAGCAGTTCATGCTTTTGGGAGTCACCCGAACCTACATATATCTCATTAGGCAAGGGACATGGGTTCCAAAGCATAGTGAAATAAAAAAGGTTGAAAATGAATATTTAAATTTAGTACTATGGGTCTTTTTTGAAGTTTCTAACTGCAGATTTTATGGGTTTTTTTCTTTTCTAGTTTAAAAATAAAGCTCTTTGTAATTGTATTACAAATTCAGTTCTATGCTACAGACCTAAGATCACTAATAGTTAAGTATAAATTTTAGATGTACTTAGAGTGGGGGGTTCTGATCTCACTTACACACTGAAAGTTGTAAGCAACTTCACAGTTAGGTAAAATGCTCTTTTCCACTCTGACTGCATGGAAATTTTGCAGGTTGGACTCAGGGAATGCAGCTGGGGGGCAGGACTGTTGTGGCACATACCCCATTTCTGCAACCAACATTTGCTACCTCACTCCATAATGCCACACACAGAGCGACCTTTTACCTTTCAGAACCAGAATATATCACAGAAGAGATCTAATAGCATAAGCTTAAGGTGAGGGACTGTAGCACTAACAGCAATTTTAAGAGATTCAAAAATGTCTCTGTCTTTACACACCAGGAACAGCAAAAAGGAAATCAACTAAAACAACCACAGACAGCTAAACACCCATTCTTACCTCCCACATGCTTTTGGCATTTGGAACACATACCCCTTAATGGTGAGTACTTTTCAGGTGAGGGTGAAGCTGAAGGCTTAACTGAAAACAGTTTAAGAAGTGCTCCCGTCTCTGGCACTCAGCTATCCAGCTCCCAATGGGGTCCAAACCCCAAATAGATCCCTTTTACCCTGTAGAAGCTGTAATATCCTGTGACCAGGACAGCTGCCTAGCAGACTGCGCATCTGCCTGCCAGCGTGAGAGCGCATAAGGTGCTAATCCAGATAGTGATGGCTGGGTGGCAGCGGTCATGAAAAACCAGCAGAATGGTGCAGCAAAAGTGTGCTGGGCCCATAACCCAGAGATTAATGGATCAAAGCCATCCTCTGCTACATGTGTGCTTGCTTCTTTTCCCTCAGGGCCTTCCAGCAAGGCAGTGACCAGCAGAGCACCAAGAGCCTAGGCCATGAGGCTACCTGGACTGAAGGCAAGAGGCAGGCCTGGGTATGGCGAGGGCCTCCTGTCCTGGAATGAGGCTGCAGTACTTCCTGGTCCCCTTTTCCCACCCACACTGGCAGGCAGCGTGTGCTGCGGGAGAACAGGAAGGAGGCTCTCGGGACACCAGGCAGTGCTGTGTGTGTGGCTGTCAGGGGAAAGAGCCTAGGCTCCTGACTCAAACTGCCATTGACTGGCGTGGCTCTGCACACCGTCAGCCAGGGCAGGCCAGGCTGCGGACGTGACTCAGGCGTGAGCAGCATGGCCGCGCTTTCCTGACAAGGCGTGAGGCAGGCCAAGAGCTTTGCACAGCTTACAGGGAAGTGGGAGGGAGGCGTCTTTGAGCCGGCGTGTCTCGTCTGCTTCTCCTTTGCCACTTGGGCGGAGGCGGGGAGAGAGCGAAATGTTCCTGGCTGAAAGTTTTTGTGCTCGGCCTTGAGGATTAAACCTGAGCCTCTGGAACAGCTGCTGGGAGATGGGTTTCTGAATGACATCCAGCCCGGTCTTCGGGCCACTAGCTGAACGCACTGAGGCCAAGAGGCAGCAAAATGGGACCTTTGAGGCTCTCCGCAGGCAGGGCCAGCTTTAGGAAGTGCGGGGCCCAATTCGAACATATTCGGCGGGGCCCCGGCAGGGATGACTAAAAAAAAAAACCATGTAAATAAAAGCCTTTCATTTCTTAGCAGCCGGCTCCCTGTAAAAAGTTCTGATTTAAGGGATGTGCCACAGTATGTATTTTTTGTACCAATAGGGTTACCATACATCCATATTTTTAAAAATTTCTCCCAAATGGTCTATTTAAGAACCAAAAAGCTGGACATGTCCAGGAAAATACGGATGTATGTTAACCCTACCTAAAATTCTTTTTTAAAAAGATGGGCCTGAACTAGAAATGAGCTCCGTTTCACATGTGTGGGTCCCCGCCACTCCCTGGGGGTGTGCTAGGGTGACCAGATGTCCCGATTTTATAGGGACAGTCCCGATTTGGGGGGTCTTTTGCTTATATAGGATCCTATTACCCCCCACCCTGTTCCAATTTTTCACACTTGCTGTCTGGTCACCCTAAGGTGTGCACATGTGTGGGTCACAGCTGTTCACTGCCCCTCTCATTGCAGCGTGTGTGCAGGGTTACTGCCCTGGGAACTGCAGGGCACCAGTGGACATGGGGCTGGCTGGAGGCAGGGCAGGGGCTGACTGGAGGTCGGGTCTGGCTGCAAGCAGGGCAAGGCGTGCGGGGCTGGCTGCAGACAGGACAGGGGGTGCAGGACTGGCTGCAAATGTGCTGGCTGCAGGCAGGGCAGGGTGTGTGGGACTGGCTGCTGACAGGGGCTGGCAGCAGGCAGGGGGATGTGGGGTGGAGTGGGCTGGTTGGCTTCAGGCAGGGCCTCAGGGGAGTGCGCAGGGGTTGGCAGGCCTGGAGACAGAGGAGTGTGGGACTGGCTGGCTTAAGGCAGGGGAGTGCGGCAAGGGTTGACTGGAGACAGGGCACGGGGTGCGGGGCTGGTGCAGGCAGGGCAGGGGGTGCAGCAGGGGCTGGCTGTGGGCAGGGGTGCGGGTACAGGGGGTACAGCCTACCCTGTACGGTAAGTGCCCCCTCCTCCACCAAGGTAGCAGCAGCAGCCCAGGGCTCGGGGGCTATTTAAAGGGCCTGGGGCTCCCCTGCTTCCACCGCCCCAGCCCTTTGAATAGCCGCGGGAGCCCTGGGGAAGTGGCGGGGCTCCGGGGGCTGTTTAAAGGGCCGGGGCGGTAGAAGCAAGGGGAGCCCCAGACTTTTTAAATAGCCCCCAAGTCTCCAGCAGTGGGGCTCTGGTGGCAATTTAAACAGCCTGAGGCTCCAGTCCCTGCTGGGAGCCCCAGGCCCTTTAAATTGCCCCCTGGGGAAGCTGGGCCACCCTAGTACAGTGCACCAGCAGGGCTTGGGTGCGGGGCCCGATTCAGGGGAATTGGTTGAATTGGCCTAAAGCCGGCCCTGCCCGCAGGAAAGCAAGGAAGTAGCACAGGCTTATCACTGTCCCTGGGTGGGCTTGAACCACCATCCTTTCAGTTAAGAGCCAAACGTGCTGACCCATTGCACCACAGAGACACAGACAGGCCAGGCTGTATGGAGCACAACAGTCAGGAATCAGCTCAGGGTCCGGTCTAGCACATGCATGCAGTGGTTGGACAAGCAACAGCAAGGAACTGGACTGGTGCGGAGTGAAAGATCTGTGGGAAGGAACCGAAAATAGTACTGGGGCTGCAGTACAGGGCTTGCATACACTTTCTTTGGCCTGTTTTGCTGGAAGAGTTAGCAGGGCAAGCTTGTTAGTCACAGGTAAGGGGGTGAGTTTATGCAAATTCTGGACTCTGGGACCACAGCTGGGGTGGCACATGCACCCTCTCTGCAACCAACCTTTGTTATTTCACTCCATAACAGCACACACAAAGCAACCTTTTACCTTTCAGCACCAAAATATACTGTAGAAGAAATCTAATAGCATAACTTTAAGATGAGAAACTTCAGTACTAACAACAATTCTAAAGATATTCAAAAATACCTCTGTCTTTAGACACCAGACACAAAATCAATCAGACCAAGAACAAACATCTATTCCTATTTCCCACACACTTGGGGAAGGGAGTGGGGTTTGGAACCCATACCCCTTAATGATGAGTCCTTTCCAGGCGAGGGGCAAGCTCTCAGGCCTCAAATGCCAGGTACAGTTACTCTCTCCTTGATCCAAACTAAACAGGAAAATACACTTGATTACTCCTGCCCCAATAACAAAGAGATGGGGGATCCCACAGCAGCTGAAATGACCATTTGGACAAGCACTCCCCTCATGCAATCTGGGGTGGGTGTAACCATGCAAATGACATCAGCCCCAAAAGGCCTTTACAACAGATCACCAACAGATGGCAGGGTAGAGTTCATACCGACCCTGCTTAAACTAGATTGTGGCAAAGATTAAAAAACACTGAATGTTAAAACTCACCAAACGCGGGTGAATCCATTCTCATTGTCGTACCCGCTTCTTAAACTCCACACCTGAACGTAGCCCTCACATGGACAACATACCCTCCTAACTCAGTGTCTGTACGTTAACCTTTTACCCCCAGTCAGGGCTATGGCAGATTCTGTATTCCTTACGCCACCCGATCTTAAACCGAACTTCGCACCCCTTGGGTAATCTGTACATTGTTCCCTGATCACCAGAAACTTCTACACCTAAATGCTGTACCGTACACCTTTTTCTTCTTTGAACGTCATCTTACTAAAATGTTGACATTTGTTCGAGATCCCGGCTCCTGTTCCCTTGCAAGGCGTGTGCCTTTGCTCCAGGTTTTAGTCTGCTAATACAGCGGGGGCAGGGTGGGGGCCGATTGAGCCAGAGGCGCTTGCCTGCTGCAGACACGGATCAAAGGCTGAACCTCATCCCCCACGAGCTGAAGGCTTAATTGAAAACAGTTTAAGCAGTACTCCCGTCTCCGGCACTCAGCTACCCAGCTCCCAATGGGGTCCAAACCCCAAATAGATCCTTTTTACCCTGTAGAAGCTGTAAAAGCCTGTGACCAGGGCAGCTGCCTAGCAGCCGGCGCATATGCCTGCCAGCGTGAGAGCTCGTAAGGCACTAATCCAGATAGAGGTGGCTGGGTGGCAGGGGGAGTAAAGAGCCAGCAGAGTGGTGCAGCGGACGCGTGCTGGGCCCATAACCCAGAGGTCAATGGATCAAAGCCATTCTCTGATACACGAGCACTTGTCTCTTTTCCCTCTGGGCCTTCAAGCGATCAAAACCCTCGGCTTGCGGGCCCAGCTCTGTCTGCCATGTGCCTGGGCAGCAGCAGGACAGTCTCAAGAGAGCAGCTCCCACCCATTATCTCTTGTAGTGGAAAGGAAGTAGAATTGTGGTTGGACTTTTGCTATTTCTGTTCAGGGAGTCAGTGGCTGTGAGGCAACCCTTACTGATAATGGCAGGGGAAGAGTTCTCTCTTCTGCATTGATGCTGCAATTTTTTGTTGTGTCCTTTCTCTCCCCCTTCAATGCAGGCAGGTAGGCTTGGTGGCTTGGGGATGTGGGTCAAGCCTGGTTTCTTTTGGCAGACACCTGGTTGAGAACTGGTGCTCTACGGTCTTGTCTAAACTGACCAGCCCTAATGTCTGTAGCCTCGTCTCATACTTTGGAAGCCTTTTATTTACCCCTTTCCACTGCAAAAACGACTATTTAGTCCTACTCTTTCTTTCCAAGCTGCTAACCAGTTACTGATCCATGAGAGGGCCCCAGCCATCTGGAGTAGCTTGTGACTGTGAGTGGCAACCTCAGGGCAGATTGTTAAGAAGCAGAGCACAATCCCCAAACTGGTTGTGTGTTCTAGACTTACGTTTCACCAAGTGTCAGATTCTGGATGACACCCCTTTTATGACTTTTTAAAGCAAACTTGCTATTTTTGCATCATTTGAGCGTTCTATGCAGAGGACTAGAAATGTTTCTATTAACCTGAATGTTAGATCATTTTAACATTGGCTGGAATCACAATGTTAAATTAGTTCTTATGACTTTAATAACTGATACTTCCTCTATCTCAGGACTAGCTATTAAACTGATTTTTGGACTAGGGAGATGGAATAGCAGCTTCCTCCATCCCTTGCACACATCACCCTGTTACTGTGGCACTGAACCCCCAGGAGCGGTGGACCTCCCTATGGGGAGAATATCGTGGTTGAAGAGCAGCGAAGAAAAATGGTGTTGTCTGTGTTCCCATTTGGTTTGTTCTGAGTATGGTTTTGAGTCGTTTGTAACTCTTTCATCAGTTATTAGTAACATCTTATTATCAGGCCTCTGAACTGAAAGGCTGCTCTTGCAGGTTTTACTTTGTCGTTGTTTGTAGGTCAAACAGCCGCTTTCTTAGGCCTCGTCCACACTACGCATTTAAACCGAATTTAGCAGCATTAAAACAAATTAACCCTGCACCCGTCCACACAATGAAGCCCTTTATATCGATATAAAGGGTTCTTAATACCGATATCTGTACTCCTCCCCGACGAGGGGAGTAGCGCGGAAATCGGTATTGCCATGTTGGATTAGGGTTAGTGTGGCCGCAATTCAATAGTATTGGCCTCCGGGCGGTATCCCACAGTGCACCCTTGTGACCGCTCTGGAAAGCAATCTGAACTCGGATGCACTGGCCAGGTAAACAGGAAAAGCCCCGCGAATTTTGAATTTCATTTCCTGTTTGCCCAGCATGGAGCTCTGATCAGCACAGGTGGCGATGCAGTCCCAAACCCAAAACGAGCTCCAGCGTGGACCGTCTGGGAGGTACTGGATCTGATCGCTGTATGGAGAGACAAATCTGTTCTATCAGAGCTCCGTTACAGAAGACGAAATGACAAAGCATTTGAAAAAATCTCCAGGCTATGATAGACAGAGTCCACAGCCGGGACTCAGCACAGTGCTGCGTGACAAGCGTAACGGAAAGCCAAAGAATCAAATGGACGTTCATGGAGGGAGGGAGGGGAGACTGAGGACTCCAGCGATCCCACAGTCCCCGCAGTCTTTGAAAAGCATTTGCATTCTTAGCTGAGCTCCCAATGCCTGAACAGTCAAACACATTTTCCCAAGTGTTTCAAGGGACCCTGGAGCTAGGCAAAGGGGTCCAACGGGCAGGGCCCCTGGAGCTAGGTTTAGGGGCCCCAGAGATAGAGCCCCTTGAGCTAGGGTTGGGGGACCCATGCATAGGGCCCCTTGACCTAGGGTAAAGGGCCCCATGGGTAGGGCCTCTGAAGCTAGGGTTAGGGGACCCAGGGGTACAGGGCCTGCAGATAGGGTTAAGGGTCCCACGAGAAGGGACCTTGGAGCTAGGGTTAGGGGCCCCACGGGAAGGGCCGTTGGAGCTAGGGTTAGGGTTCTCACATGTAGGGACCCTGGAGCTAGGGCTAGGAGCCCCAGGGACGGGGCCACAGGAGCAAGGGTTGGGGGTCCCAGGGGTGGGGTGCCTGGAGCTAGTGTTCGGGTGTCTAGGGGTGGGGCCCCTGGAGCTAGGGTTAGCGACCCCATGGGCAGGGCACCTTGAGCAGGGGTTTGGATCCCCAGCAATGGGGCCTCTGGAGCAAGGGTTAGGGGTCCAAGGGGTGGGACCCATGGAACTAGGGTTAGGGGTCCCACTGGTAGGGCCCCTGAAGCTAGAGTTAGGGGACCCAGGGGTAGGGCCCATGCAGCTAGGGTTTGGAGCCCCAGAGATGGGGCCCATGGAGCTAGGGATAGGGGTTCCAGGAGTGGGGCCCCTGGAACTAGGGTTAGAGGCCCCACGGGTAGGGCCCCTGAAGGTAGGGTTAGGCACCCCAGGGGTAAGGCCCCTGGAGCTAAGATTAGGGGTCCCACGGGTAGGTCCCCTGGAGCTAGGATTATGGGTCAAATGGGCACGAAGCCAGGAGCTAAGGTTAGAGCTCCCACAGGTAGGACCTCAGGAGCTAGGGTTAGGGGCCCCACGGATAGGGCCCCTGGAGCTTGGGTTAGGGATCCTAAGGGAAGGGCCTCTGGAGCTAGGGTTAGGTGCCCCACGGGCAGGAGCCCAGGAGCTAGATTTAGGGGCCCCAAGGATGGGGCTCCTGGAGCTAGGGTTAAGGTCCCCACGGGTAGGGCCCATGGAGCTAAGGCTAGGGGCCCCATGGGGAGGTCCCATAGAGCTAGGGTTAGGGTCCCCACGGGTAGGGCCCCTGGAGATAGGGTCAGGGGCCCCAGGGATAGAGCCCCTGGAGCTAGTGTCAGGGACTCTAACCCCCAGATGGCAAAGTTAGTTGTCTGACCGCGAGAGAGACAGGCAACACCAGCAAGGTCCGATCAAAAGCTCTTTATTGACAAGTGCACGCATCAACATAGAGCAGCTTGTCTCCCGAGAGAACCAGCCCGCTCTTTAAATCTTAGTATAAGCCTATATAGACAGTTCTGTCGCGTCATAAATTATTCACTGGAGCAACCCACTCCCTTCTTTTAACAACTAGAAACTAGACACCTTTAGTATACATACATACCTAAAGTTAGAAATGTAGGGGAGTTAAAAACAAACAACGAACAAAACCAGGGAGTGAAAACAAGGAGGCTGGGAAACTAGGGCTCTTATCAGTTCTTCGAAGGAGCTGCCCTAACACAGCACATCTGGTACTATGCCAGGAATGCAGCTTCTCGCTTATCTCACTTTTTTCCAGCGCTTGTGAGACATGCTGCTGCTTCTCAGTGTTTTCCACTCAGGAATTACCTAAAAACCTCGGTTAACCTGACTTTGGTCAGGTTGGCATAGACTCATAGACTCATAGACTCTAGGACTGGAAGGGACCTCGAGAGGTCATCGAGTCCAGTCCCCTGCCCTCATGGCAGGACCAAATACTGTCTAGACCATCCCTGATAGACATTTATCTAACCTACTCTTAAATATCTCCAGAGATGGAGATTCCACAACTTCCCTAGGCAATCTATTCCAGTGTTTAACTACCCTGACAGTTAGGAACTTTTTCCTAATGTCCAACCTAAATCTCCCTTGCTGCAGTTTAAGCCCATTGCTTCTTGTTCTATCATTGGAGGCTAAGGTGAACAAGTTTTCTCCCTCCTCCTGATGACACCCTTTTAGATACCTGAAAACTGCTATCATGTCCCCTCTCAGTCTTCTCTTTTCCAAACTAAACAAACCCAATTCCTTCAGCCTTCCTTCATAGGTCATGTTCTCAAGACCTTTAATCATTCTTGTTGCTCTTCTCTGGACCCTCTCCAATTTCTCCACATCTTTCTTGAAATGCGGTGCCCAGAACTGGACACAATACTCCAGTTGGGGCCTAACCAGCGCAGAGTAAAGCGGAAGAATGACTTCTCGTGTCTTGTTTACAACACACCTGTTAATGCATCCCAGAATCACGTTTGCTTTTTTTGCAACAGTATCACACTGTTGACTCATATTAAGCTTGTGGTCCACTATGACCCCTAGATCTCTTTCTGCCATACTCCTTCCTAGACAGTCTCCTCCCATTCTGTATGTGTGAAACTGATTGTTCCTTCCTAAGTGGAGCACTTTGCATTTATCTTTATTGAACTTCATCCTGTTTACCTCAGACCATTTCTCCAACTTGTCCAGATCATTTTGAATTTTGACCCTGTCCTCCAAAGCAGTTGCAATCCCTCCCAGTTTGGTATCATCTGCAAACTTAATAAGCGTACTTTCTATGCCAACATCTAAATCGTTGATGAAGATATTGAACAGAACCGGTCCCAAAACAGAACCCTGCGGAACCCCACTTGTTATACCTTTCCAGCAGGATTGGGAGCCATTAACAACTACTCTCTGAGTACGGTTATCCAGCCAGTTATGCACCCACCTTATAGTAGCCCCATCTAAATTGTACTTTCCTAGCTTATCTATAAGAATATCATGCGAGACTGTATCAAATGCCTTACTGAAGTCTAGATATATCACATCCACCGCTTCTCCCTTATCCACAAGGCTCGTTATCCTATCAAAGAATGTTATCAGATTAGTTTGACATGATTTTGTTCTTTACAAATCCATGCTGGCTATTCCCTATCACCTTACCACCTTCCAAGTGTTTGCAGATGATTTCTTTGATTACCTGCTCCATTATCTTCCCTGGCACAGAAGTTAAACTAACTGGTCTGTAGTTTCCTGGGTTGTTTTTATTTCCCTTTTTATAGATGGGCACTATATTTGCCCCCTTCCAGTCTTCTGGAATCTCCCCCGTCTCCCATGATTTCCCAAAGATAATAGCTAGAGGCTCAGATACCTCTTCTATTAACTCCTTCAGTATTCTAGGATGCATTTCATCAGGCCCTGGTGACTTGCAGGCATCTAACTTTTCTAAGTGAATTTTTTACTTGCTCTTTGCTTATTTTCTCTTCTAAATCAACCCTCTTCCCGTAAGCATTCACTATACTAGACATTCCTTCAGACTTCTCAGTGAAGACCGAAACAAAGAAGTCATTAAGCATCTCTGCCATTTCCAAGTCTCCCGTTACTGTTACCCCCTCCTCATTGAGCAGTGGGCCTACCCTGTCCTTAGTCTTCCTCTTGCTTCGAATGTATTGATAAAAAGTCTTCTTGTTTCCCTTTATTCCCATAGCTAGTTTGAGTTCATTTTGTGCTTTTGCTTTTCTAATCTTGCCTCTGCATTCCTGTGTTATTTGCCTATATTCATCCTTCGTGATCTGCCCTAGTTTCCATTTTTTATATGACGCCTTTTTATTTTGTAGGTCACGCAAGATCTCAAGGGTAAGCCAAGGTGGTCTTTTGCCACATTTTCTATCTTTCCTAACCATTGGAATAACTTGCTTTTGGGCCCTTAATAGCGTCCCTTTGAAAAACTGCCAACTTTCCTCAGTTGTTTTTCCCCTCAGTCTTAATTCCCATGGGACCTTGCCTATCAGCTCTCTGAGCTTACCAAAATCCGCCTTCCTGAAATCCATTGTCTCTATTCTGCTGTACTCCCTTCTACCCTTACTTAGAATTGCAAATTCTATGATTTCATGATCACTTTCACCCAAGCTTCCTTCTACTTTCAAATTCTCAACAAGTTCCTCCCTATTTGTTAAAATCAAGTCTAGAACAGCTTCCCCCCTAGTAGCTTTTTCAACTTTCTGAAATAAAAAGTTGTCTGCAATGCAGTCCAGGAACTTATTGGATAGTCTGTGCCCCGCGGTGTTATTGTCCCAACATATATCTGGATAGTTGAAGTCCCCCATCACCACCAAATCTTGGGCTTTGGATGATTTTGTTAGTTGTTTGAAAAAAGCCTCATCCACCTCTTCCGCCTGATTAGGTGCCTGTAGTAGACTCCCAGCACGACATCACCTGTGTTTTTTACCCCTTTTAGCCTAACCCAGAGACTCTCCACCCTTCCGTCTCCTATGTCCATCTCCACCTCAGTCCAAGTGTGTACATTTTTAATATATAAGGCAACACCTCCTCCCTTTTTCCCCTGTCTATCCTTCCTGAGCAAACTATACCCATCCACACCAACATTCCAGTCGTGTGTATTATCCCACCAAGTTTCAGTAATGCCAATAATGTCATAGTTGTATTTGTTATTAGCACTTCCAGTTCTTCCTGCTTATTACCCATACTTCTTGCATTTGTATAAAGGCATCTAAGATACTGGTTTGATTTTGCCTCCCAGCTTTGCCCTGACCCTCCTTCCTCTCTGCCATTATAGCCCGTGCTCCCTCCTGCTTCCAACCCATCTCCCAGGTCTTGTTCCCCACTTTCCTGTGGGCTTTGCTCACCTGTCCCCGTCGAACCTAGTTTAAAGCCCTCCTTACCAGGTTAGCCAGTCTGTGCGCGAATAAGGCCTTTCCTCTCTTCGAAAGGTGAACGCCATCTGTTCCTAGCAGTCCTTCCTCAAGTAGCATCCCGTGGTCAAGGAAGCCAAAGCCCTCCTGGCGACACCATCTTCGCAGCCAGGCATTCACCTCCACAATGCATCTGTCTCTGCCCGGACCCCTACCTTCAACAGGAAGAATCGAAGAGAATACCACCTGCGCTCCAAACTCCTTAACCCGCACTCCCAGAGCCCTGTAGTCACTCTTGATCTGCTCAGCATCACACCTCGCAGTATCATTTGTGCCCACATGGATGAGTAGCATGGGATAGTAGTCAGAAGGCCGGATAATCCTCGACAAAGCCTCTGTAACGTCTCGGATACGGGCCCCTGGCAGGCAGCATACCTCCCGGGATGAACGGTCAGGGCGACAGATGGGTGTCTCCGTCCCCCTCAGCAGAGAGTCTCCAACCACCACTACCCTACGTTTCTTATCAGTGGTGGCAGCAGACCTCCCAGCCTTAGGGGTACGAGACTTCACCCCCTTAACTGTTGGGGGTGATTTCTTCTCTGCTGTATCTTTTACCACAACAGGAGGGTTCGCAGCAGTGGTGGAGCACTGCCCGCTGCTAGAAGTAACCAGCTGGCCGTGTCCACCCTGAGCCTCCTCCTCCACTGGTGTGTCAGGTACACCCTGAGGCATCTCCTCTTCCACTGCAGTGTCAGTAGTCCCGTCAACTGGGACAGCACCATCAGCTGTCTCCACATGGATACTGTCCAGGAATTGCTCATGGACATAGATGTTCCTCAGCCAGGCCACCTCCTCCTGTAGCTCTCCCACCTGCTGCCTGAGAGATTCCACCAGTAGGCACCTTTCACATTGGATGCCACCCCCAGCCTGGATATCAGTAAGTGGAAATTGCAAATTACAGTCTTTGCAAGCCCACACCAGAATCTGGGTAAAAGCATCCATGCTTTGGTGCTCTGTCTGGCTACAGGCGCAGGTGGAGGAGACAGAAGCAGTGCTGGCACAGGTGTTACGGGTCCTCCTCACCATTTTAAGCCTCCCTCTGTCAAAGTCTCAAATTCCTGTCTACAGCTCTCTGTCCGCTCCTCTTTGCCCACAGATGCTGTCTGTGCTCCTCCTTCACCTGGAGAACTCCCTTGCAAAACTCCCTGTTAGCAGCTCCTGTTCGCTAAGCTCGAAAACAGGCATACCTGTTTTGTCTGCAATATCTTTATTCAGGCCTAACACTAGGGATAGGGGCCCCACGAGTACGGTTCCTGGAGCTAGGACTGGGGGCCCAAGGGGTATGCCCCCTGGAGCTAGGGATAGGGGTCACAAAAGTAGGGCCTTTGGAGCTAGGGTTAGGGGCCCAACGGGTGGGGTCCCTGAAGCTAGGTTTAGGAGCCCCATGGGTAGGGCCCCTGGAACTAGGGTTAAGGGCCCCAGGGATGCGCCCCTGAAGCTAGGGTAAAGGGTCCCAGGGGTGGGGCGCCTGGAGATAGGTTTAGTGGCCCGACGGGTATGGCCCCTGCAGCTAGGATTAGGGGCCCCAATGGTAGGGCCCCTGGAGCTAGGTTTGGGGGTCCCACGGGTAAGTACTCTGTAGCTAGGGTTAGATCCCCATGGGTTGGGCCCCTGGAGCTAGGGTTAGAAGCCATAGGGATAGGGCCCTTGGAGCTAGGGTTAGGAGCACTGGGGGTCAGGCCCCTGTAGCTAGGGTTAGGGGCCCACGCATATGGCATCTGGAGCTAGGGTTAGGGGACACAGGGGTAAGGCCCCTATAGCTAGGGTTAGTGGTTGCATGGGTAGGACCTCTGGAGCTAGGGTTAGGGGCCCCACAGGAAGGGACCCTAGAGTTTGGGTTAGGGGCCCCAGGGCTGGGGCTCATGATGCTAGTGTTAGCGGTCCCAGGGGTGGGCCCTGGACCTAGGGATAGAGGTCCTAGTGGTGGGGTGCCTGGAGCTACAGTTAGGGGCCCCAGGGGTAGAGCCCATGGACCTAGGGTTAGGGGTCCCACGGGTTGGGACACTGGAGCTAGGGACAAGGGTCCCATGGGTAGGGCCCCTGGAAATTGGGTTAGTGGTTCCATGCATAGAGCCCCTGTAGCTAGCGTTAGCGGGCGCATGGCTAAGGCCCTTGGAGATAGGATTTGGGGCCCCAGGGACTTGGCCCTTGAGCTAGGGTTAGTGTTCGCGTGGGTGAGGCCCCTGGAGCTAGTGTTTGGGTTTCCAGGGGGTGGGGTCTATGGAGCTAGGTCTAAGGACCCCATGGGTAGGGCCTCTTTAGCTAAGGTAAGGGCCCTACGGGCAGGGTGCCTGGAGCAAGTGTTAGGGACTCCACGGGTAGGGCCCTTGAAACTAGGGTTAGGAGCCCCAGGTATGGGGCCCCTGGAGCTAGGGTTAGGGGATGCAGGGGTGGGGTCCCTGGAGCTTGGGTTAGGGGCCCCACGGAGAGGGTCCCTGTAGATAGGGTTAGTGGCGCAAGGGGTAGGGCCCCTGGATCTTTGGTAACGGACCCAAGGGGTAGGGCCCCGGAAGCTAAGGTTAGGGGTCCCATAGGTAGGGCCATTGGAACTAGGATTATGATTCCCACATGTAGGGCCCCTGGAGCTGGGGTTAGGGTTCCCAGGGGTGGGGCCTCTGGACCTAGTGTTAGGGGCACCACGAGGACGGCCCCTGGAGCTAGGGTAAGGTCCCACGGGTAGAGCCCTTGGAGCTAGGGTTAGGGGAACCACGGGTAGGGCCCCTGGAGCTAGGGGAAGAAGCCCCACGAGTAGGGCCCCTAGAGCTGGGTTAGGGAAACCAGGGATGGGGCCCCTGGAGGTAGGGTTAGGGCCCCAAGGGTTAGAGCCCCTGGAGTTTCCATTGGGGTCCCATGGGTAGGATCCCTGGAGCTAGGGTTAGGAGCCCTAGGAGTAGATCCTCTGGAGCTGGGGATATGAGCCTCAGTGGTAGGGCCCCTGGAGCTAGGGTTAGGGGTCTCACAGGTAAGGCCTCTGGAACTAGGGTTAGGGGCCCACAGGTAGGAGCCCTGCAGTTAGGGTTAGGGGTCCCACTGGTAGGGCCCCTGGAGCTAGGGTTAGGGGCCTCATGGGTTGGGTCTAAGGATTTAGGGTTAGCGGCCCAATGGGTAGGGCCCCGGGAGCTAGGGTTAGGATCCCAATGGGTAGGGCCCCTGGAGCTATAGTTTGGGGCCCTACGAGCAGGGTCCCTAAAGCTAGGGTTAGGGGCCCCAGGGATGGGACACCTGGAGCTAGGTTTAGGGGCCCCACGGGTATGGCCCCTGAAGCTAGGGTTATGGGCTCCAGGAGTAGGGCCCCTGGAGCTAGGGTGAGGTTTCTCAAGGGTAAGGCCCCTGGAGCTAGAGATAGGGGCCCCATGGGTAGAGTCCCTGGAGCTAGGGTTAGGGGTCTCACGGGTAAGGCCTCTGGAACTAGGGTTAGGGGCCCACAGGTAGGGGCCCTGCAGTTAGGGTTAGGGGCCCCACGGGTTGGGCCCCTGGAGCTAGAGTTAGGGGCCCCAGAGAAGGAGTCCCTGGAGCTAGGGTTAGGGGCCCCAGTGGTAGGGCCCCGGAGCAAGTGTTAGAGACCTTACGGTTAGGGCCCCTGGAGCTAGGGTTAGGGGCCTCACAGGTAGGGTCTAAGGAGTTAGGGTTAGCAGCCCAATGGGTAGGGCCCCGGTAGCTAGGGTTAGGGGCCCCAGGGGTAGAGCCCTGTAGCTGGGTTGAGAGGTTTATTTAAAATAGACATACATCTTTTAAGATCTGCTTCAGAAATGCTAATGTTTATATAAGCAAAAGTCTTCATAGTGTTCCCCTGGTCATCTTTCCTGATAACAATTTCCGCATCTGTAACATTTCCAGACTTGCTGAATCTTTCCTGCAGTTCAGCCTCAGATACTGTATGGCCAAGTCCTCCAACATATAAACGTTTTAAAACTTGTTTTTTCTCCATAATAAAAAGTCAGACTGTTTCATTTAGGACGTATGTTTTATCCTTCGCACATGTCCAGCCAGGAAAGGGTAGGGCCTCTGGAACTAGGGTTACGATCCCAATGGGTAGGGCCCCTGGAGCTATAGTTTGGGGCCCTACGAGCAGGGTCCCTAAAGCTAGGGTTAGGGGCCCCAGGGATGGGGCACCTGGAGCTAAGTTTAGGGGCACCATGGGTATGACCCCTGCAGCTAGGGTTAGGGCCTTAAGCGGTAGGACCCCTGGAGTTTGGGTTAGGGGTCCCACGTGAAGGGCCTCTGGAGATAGCGTTAGTGGCCTGACTGGTAGGGCCCCTGCAGCTAAGGATAGGGGCCCCAGGTTGAAGGGCCCCTGCACCTAGGGATAGGGGCCCTACGGGTAAGGCCCCTGGAGTTAGGGTTAGGGGCCGCACAGTTAGGGCCTCTGGAGCTATGGTTAGGGGCTTCACGTGTAAGGCCCCTGGAGCTAGGTTTACGGGCACCAGGGGTAGGGCCCCTGAAGCTAGGGTTAGTGGCCCCAGGTATGGGGCACTTGGAGTTACTGTTAGGGGCTCCACGGATGGGACCCCTGGATTTAGGATTAGGGACCCCATGGGTATGGCCCCTGGAGCTAGCATTAGGGGCCCCGGGGTAGTGCACCTGGAGCTAGGGTTAGGGGTCCCACAGGTAGGGACTCTGGAGCTAGTGTTAGGGGCCCCACGTGTAGGGCCTCTGGAGCTATGGTTTGGGACCCCTTGGGCAGTGTCCCTATAGCTAGGGTTAGGTGCCCCAGGGATGTGGCCCATGGAGCAAAGGTTAGGGGTCCCAGGGGTGGGGCCCCTGGAGCTAGGGTTAGAGATCTCACACTTAAGGCCTCTGGAGCTAGGATTAGGGGCCCACTCGTAGGGCCCCTGAAACAAGGGCTATGGGACCCACAGGTTGGGCACCTGGAGCTATTGTTTGGGGCCCCAGGGATGGAGCCTCTGGAGCTAGGGTTAGGGGCCCATGGGTATGGCAACTGGAGCTAGAGTAAGGGGCACAGGGGTAGGGCCCCAGGAGCCAGGGTTAGGGGCCCCACGGGTAGGGACCCTGGTGGAGTAGGGACTATCTGTGTGGGAGATGGGAGAGCAGGGGGTGACGTAAGGTGAGGGACAGGACCTAAGCCTGTAACTCCAGGTAGGCAGCGGGGAGGGGTCAGCACCTTTGCCTGGGAAGCTGGACACAGGAAGGGGCCGGCTGGAGGGAGTTAGTTCAGTTTTGGTTTGGAGCTGGGTTATTGGAATTCAGGGATTCCCAAACTGGGAACTAAGCTTTCTGAACCCCCAGAAGGACTCGATCGAGAGGTCCTGGTTGTGCCCAAAAGCTCTGCTGTATCCTTCGTTCCTGTTGGCCAAAAAAACCTTTTGTTTTACTGGCTGGCTGAGTCACTGTGTGTCCCAGGAAGAGGGGTGCAGGACCGGATTCCCCCACACTCCGTGACATAAATATCTGTGCCCCCCACTAACCCCCTAAGCCCCTCTGGGACCCCTGCAGCCTGAACGTAGGTATCTGTGCCCCCCACGAACCCCCTAAGCCTCCCAGGGACCCCTTCAGCCTGCATGTAGGTGGAACCCTTCTGCCAGGCTGAATTGATAGCAGCAAGGACTGGGTTCAATACATAGGGGTCCCTTCCCTACTACGTAATGCAAACCAGCTCGAGCCCCCACCCAGTGACATGGGAAAATTTTACATACGCACCCCTAGGTGCCTCAAAGAGGCGATACTTCCCCTCTCGCAAGCACAGAGTCTGGGTGTAGCAGAAAATGTTTAATAACGTGAGATAAACAACATAGCATTAAATTGGGAAAACACCTCAATTAGGCCGTGTCCTTTTCCCTGGGCTCTTGAGTCTAGCAATCCCCAAATCACTCCAAGACTCCAAAGTCCAATACCTCAAATGTTTCAAGAGTCCAGCAACCCCAAAATCACCCACAGTTGCGCAACCCCAGAGTTCAAGAGTCTATCTGCAGGGTTTTTCCCCTCTGCCAGCCTGGGTAGAAAGGAGCACTTTACGTGGTCCACTGCTGACTGCCCTGCCTCTCTGTGGGATTCTGCTTCCGCCTTCCCCATGAACTGCTCAGCTCGGTCCACCAGCTACTCTGTGCTGCCAGCCGACCGGTGATCTGCTCCAGCTGTCCTAAAAAACTACTCAGCTCACCTCACTCCGTGGGCTATTCCAACCATCCCACAAACTGCTTCTCTTTTTCAGCTGCTCTGCTCCACAAAATAACTTCAGACTCCCTTACTGGCTAACAAAGCTCTTTAGTGATTTCAGCTCAGGAACCTAGAACTTCAATTGTTAAAAGAAGCAAAGTCCAGCTTTACTCTTCAACTGCTAAAAGAGAAAAAAGTGCAATTTATGTTTTTGGTTCACCCAAGAGCTCACTCCCTTGTCTAGCGAGTGCCACTCAATTGATGGTGAGAATCCCTGTCTCAAAGCAGTTTCACAGTTCCTCATCCACACAATCAGGGTGACAACACTCCACATCTCATGCCCCAACAACAAATAAACCGGGGATACCACAGCTGCCAAAGCAGCCATCCCAGGCTGTCGTTGCCGTGTCAGGAGGGTTGGGTGTGCCTATGCAAACACGATCAGCCCCTGAAATTCTTTTCTACACTCTCCATAATTCACCACCAGATGTCAAGGTAGAATTCATCCTGCTTCTGCTTACATAGGTATCTGTGCTCCCCACAACCCCCTAATCCCACCGGGACCCATCTAGCCTGGATAAAGGTATCTGTGCTCCCCACAAACCTCTAAGCCCCCCAGGGAACCCGCAAGCCCAGATGTAGGCATCTGTATGCCCCACAAACCCCCTAATACCCACAGGACCCCTCCAGCCTGTAGGTAGGTATCTGTGACCCCCAGAGCCACACAAAGACCCTCAGGACCCCTACAGCATGGATGTTTGTATCTGTGACCCCCACAAAGCGCCTAAGCTACCCAGGGACCCCTACAATCGGGATGTAGGTATCTGTTCCCCCCAAAACACCTAATCCCCCCCGAGACCCCTCCAGCCTAGACATAGGTATCTCAGACCCCACAACCCTCCTAAGACCCCTGAAACCCCTCCAGCCTAGACGCAGGTATCTGTGCCCCTCACAAACCCCCTAGGCCACGATGGGACCCCTCCAGCCTCGACATAGTTATCTGAGCTCCCCCCACCCCCTCTAAGGCCCCCAGGACCCCTCTTGCCTGGATGAAGGTATCTGTGCCCCCCACAAACCCCTAAGCCACACCAACATCCCTATAGCCTGGAAGTAGGTATCTGTGCACCCTCACAAAACCACTGATCCTCCCAGCGACCCTACAGCATGGACATAGGTATCTGTACCCCAAAATGCCCCAAAGCAACCCTGGAACCCCTACAGCCTCGAAATAGGTATCTGTGCCCCCCCACAACTCTCAAATACCCCCACAACCCCTCCAGCCTGGAAGTTATATTTGTGACCTCCAGGAACCCCCTAAGCCCTCACCAGTGCTTCTCCAGCCTGGACATAGGTATCTCTGCCTCCCACAAGCCCCCTAAGACCCACAGGTCCCCCATCAGCCTGGTTGTAGCTATGTGTATGCCACACAAACCCCCGAAGCTCCCCAGGGCCCCCTCCAACCAGGACATAGGTATCTGCACAACCACAACTCTTTAAGTCCCCCAGGGATCCCTCCAGACCATGCATAGGTTTCTGTGCCCCTCACCAACTCCCTAAACCCCCAGGGACCACTACAGCTTGGACGTATGTGTCTGTGCTCACCACAACCCCCTAAGCCATCCAGGGACCTCTCCAGCCGGATGTAGATATTTGTGTCCCCTATGAAGTCCCTAATCCCCACCGGAATCCCTCCAGCCTAGACGTAGCTATCTGTGCCCCTCACTACCCCTAAGCCCCAGCAGGGATCTCTACAGCCTCTACGTAGGTGTGATGCTCTGTGCATTACCCTGCGTGGCCACACGGTGTCACTGTTCCTCTATGAGAGAAATGCTCTGTGCATTACCCTGCGTGGCCACAGGGTGTCACTGTTGCTCCATGCGGGAAATGCTCTGTGCATTACCCTGCGTGGCCACATAGTGTCACTGTTGCTCCATGTGGGAAATATTCTGGGCATTAACCTGCATGGCCACACGGTGTCACTGTTGCTCCAAGCGGGAAATGCTCTGGGCATTACTGTGATGGAGTAGGGACTGTCTGTGTGGGGGATGGGAGAGCAGGGGGTGACTTTAGGACCGGACACGTGCTCAGCCTGTAACGTGAGCTAGGCAGGGGGGAGGGGGTCAGCACCTTTGCCAGGGAAGCTGGACACAGGAAGGGGCCGGCTGGAGGGAGTTAGTTCAGTTTCGGTTTTGGTCTAGGTGGTTGGAATTCAGGGAATCCGAAACTGGGAGTTAAGTTTCCTGAACCTCCAGAAGGACTCGATTGAGGGGTCCTGCTTGTGCCTCCAAACTCTGCTGTATCCTTCACTCCTGCTGTCCAATAAACCTTCTGTTTTACTGGCTGGCTGAGAGTCACCTTGTGTCCCAGGAAGAGAGGTGCAGGACCGGACTCCCCCACACTCCGTGACAGACACTCAGCCCTTCCGGGACGCCTGTAGCCTGGACGTAGGTATCTGTGCCCCCCCACCAAACACCTAAGACCCCTGTAGACCCCTCCATCCTGAGCTTAGGTATCTGTGCCCCCTCACAAGCCCCCTAAGCCCCCCAGGGACCTATACAGCCAGAACATTGTTATCTGTGCCCCATATAGACTCCATAAGCCCCCCAGGACACTCCAGTGTGCACGTAGGTATATGTGCCCCTCAGAAACCCCCTAACCGCCCAGGACACCCTACAGCCTGGATGTAGGTATTTGTACCCCCACAACCCCCCTATCCCCCTGCCGGGACATCTACAATCTGGATGTAGATATCTGTGCCCCTCACAAAACCTCTAATCGCCCCTGGGACCGATACAGCCTGGACATACGTATCTGTGCCCACTCGAACCCCTAAGACCCCCTGGTACCCCTACAGCTGGGACACAGGTATCCTGGGCCCCCAAAAATCCCCTAAGACTCCCAGGATGCCTCCAGCCTGGACGTAGGTATCTATGCCCCCCATGAACCCCCTAAACCCCACTGGGACCCCTAGATCCTGGAGATTGGTATCTGTGACCCCCCAAAAACTCTCTAAGCCCCCCAGGGACCCCTACGGCCTGGACGTAGTTATCTGTGCACCTCAAGGCCCCTAAGATCCCTCGGACCCCTACAGCCTGGATGTAGGTGTGACGGTGCTCCCTGTGGGAGCCAGCTGAGGTCACTTAATCAGGGTGAACTGCAAACAAAACAGGGCAGACAAATCCCAAATGCTGGTGGTGATTTCAATACTTACATTTACCAAGCCAGCACAAAGCAGCTTCTGTAGGACCTCACTGGTTACTTAGAAGTTTAAGCCATGCAGTTCCCTTAAAGTACCCAGCCTCAGGCCTCCGTCCAGACACACCTGTCAGATATGATGATGATTCCTGAAAATCTTACTTCATCATATAAAAGGAAAGATTCTTCCAATCCCAAAGGATCAGCCACATACTCAGGATCTATTACAACTTAGATCTTACCTAAAATACATGCTATAGCCTATTCTTATTAAGTAAGCTAAAATGTATTAGAAAAGAAAAGAGAGAGAATGTTGATTAAAAGATTAATAGACATATAGACTTGAATTCAATTCTTGAGGTTCAGATACATAGTAGAGGTGAGCTTGTAGTAGCCAAAAGTCCTTTTTGAAAGAGTCCATAGGTTATAGTCCAATTTCCATATTCAGGGTGGCTCCAGTCAATGACTGGGGATCACAATCCTTGTGGCTTAAGGTTTCCCCGTCTTGAAACCCAAAGCAGATATGAGATGAAGAAGGATCGTGTCCCAGGCTTCTTATACATTTCCAGCAGCCTTTCGGCCTGAGAAAACAATAGGCTTAGCTCTCCTTCCAAACATCCTGGCAATTAGTACAGGGTAATTTATTCATTAAACAGTTCAGATACAGGTTACCACAACCTTCAAAGAGACACATAGACAATAATACTATTTCACTCAAGTACCATCATAAATGTTAATATTCCTTTTTTGCTCTTTGAATTAAAATTATAGCAACAGACAAGACTTGTTTGCTTACATCACAAGACCTGAGCAAAAATCTCCCCTTCTACTTCTAACAATGCAGACTTGCATTTCAAAGCTCTGTTCATTTACATATCTTGCTAAGCAGTTCTTAAGGTTCACCCATGGGTCAGGTCAATCGGTGAGGTGAGTTAATTAACTCTTTCTGGACCTGTCACCTTTCAATGAGATATTAGATTATACTTATAATGTCACAGTGGTGGTGAGTCGACTGCTGCAGCTCCCCGTAGACTCTGCCTGCATCTCTCACCAAGCTGGAGTACAGCAGTCAAGGGGAGAGCACTCGATGTGTTGCATCTATACTAGACGCGATATATCGACCCCGCTGGATCGATCGCTGCCCACCGATTCGGCAGGTGGTATAGACATACCCCGAGTATCTGGTGATCAGAGCTGGACCCCGGAGGGGGACACATTGAAGGAACTCAGGGGTTAAGGTGCCTCTATTGTCAACTGTCAGGGCTGCTGTAGCTCAGAGGAGGGTGCTTGACTACCTGGCAGGCTTAGGTGCCGCAAACCTGGGAGGTGGGAGAAGTGAAGCGGTCACGGTGTGCTTGGGGTGCTCGTGCTCGGAGCAGGGGTGAGCTGGGGCGAGGGGGGTTGCTGCAGGGCAGAGCGGGGGAGTTGCCACAAGAGGGGCGCCTCAGGGTGGAGGGGGGAGCTGCCACGGGTGGGGCGCCTTAGGGCGGGGGCGCGGGGGAGGAGGGCGCAAAGTGGAAGTTTCACCTACGGCATGAAACATCCTTGCACGGGCCCTGCCCCATGCCCTGCCTGCAGCCAGCCCTGCACCCCCTGCCCTGCCCTGCCCGCAGCCAGCCTCTGTCTCCATCCAGCCCTGCACCTTCTGCCCTGCCCGCACCAGCCGCATCCTCCCTGCCCTGCCTGCAGCCAGCCCCACAGCCAGCCCCTGACACACCCCCTGCCCTGTCTCCAGCCAACTCCTGCCGCTCCCCCCTGGGGCCCTGCCCAAAGCCAGCCAGCCCCCACACACCCCCAGCCTGCACCAGCCCTGCACCCCCTGTCTGCAGCCAGCCCCGCACCCCCTACCCTGTCTCCTGCCAACCCCTGATGCACCCCCCAGCCTGAAGCCAGCCAGCCCCGCATCCCTTGCCCTGCCTGCAGCCAGAGCCTACCTCCAGCCAACTCCATGTCCACTGATGCCCTGCAGTTCCCAGGGCAGTAACCATGCACATCTGCTTCAATGAAGGGGGCAGGGAGCAGCTGGGACCCACACATGTGCACACTCTTGGGTGACCAGACAGCAAATGTGAAAAATCGGGACTGGGGTGGGGGTAATAGAATCCTAGATAAGAAAAAGACCCCAAAATTTGGACTGTCCCTATAAAATCGGGACATCAGGACACCTTAGCACACCCCCAGGACTCCTGAGTTCCATTGCTGGGTTTCCTATTGGTTCCACTGCTGGTTGTTTTCCTTTTCCTGGGGGGACTTTCGGCAAGTTGCTCCCCACTCTCGGGCTCTGTCCCCAGCAGTCAAATGGGGATTTCATACTTTCCCGCTATTGGAAAGTGCTGGGAGAATCCCCCAGCAAAAGCTGCTCTGACAGTGCTAAGCAGCACCTGACCACTCAAGGTCAGAGCTCGGTACCTGGGAGGAGTGTTTGGCTCTGGGGTTTCACTTCAGCCCAGTCTAGAGAGAGGGGCCCAACCATGGAGTTTGGCTCAAGAAGACGTGGTGTCCAATTTGTTAAGGGCGTTTTGAATTCCAACCCTGTGCTCCTAAATGCTTGGTGTCAGTTGCAAATTTTAGAAGCATGCTCTCCACTGCATTTTCCAAATCATTCATGAAAATATTGAATAGTATCGGACCGCGGACTGATCCCTGCAGGACCCACTAGGTACACCCTCTCCGTTGGACAGCCAAACATGGAGAAGGGCTCCTGGAGTCTGGGCTTTCAACCAGCTCTGCACCAACATTGCACTGATTACAGCTGGACTGCATTTCCCTCGTTTGCTTGTGAGAATGTCCTACGGGACTGTGTCAAAAGCCTTAGCAACCCCAAGCTAGACCCCATCTACTGTTTACCCACCTCCACCAGGCCCAAAACCCTGCCAAAGAAGGAAAGAGGATTGGTTTGGAATGATTTGTTCTTGACAAATCCATGCTCACTAGTCCTAAGAACCAAACTATTCTGTAGGTGCTGTTGACAAACTGAGTGTTTAAGAATGTATTGCAGGATCTCTCCAGCAATGGCAGTGAGGCTAGCTAGTCTGTAAGTCTCAGGGGTCTCTTTGTTCCCCTTTTAGAGAAAGATCCTGTCTTGTTCATGGATGGGAAGAGGTTCTTTTTCAGGGATCTCAGACGAGAACTGGGGCACAGCACCTGGTTTGTCAAGGACACAAAAAAGGAGGCAGGAACCTCTTCTCTCCTGCTGGCAAAGAACCCCAGGTACCTGAAAGACAGGGACTCACATCCCTGAATGGGCTTTTAAAAAGGCACTGGTTAAAGATTGGCCCCGACCATTTCTTGTTTCCATAGACTAGACATTTTAGCAAACTTTAGAATTCCTTGGAGCTAAACACTGTGAAACTCCCCTTTCTCCTTCACAGAGGGCTTTAACGCCCCTTATCTCACTCAGGCTCACAACTGCCCAGAGTTTGAGAACTGTCCCTGTTCCCATTGGACCGATGGGAGGAGCCTGAGGTGCAGAGAAGGGAAGTGACCTACCCAAGCGCCTACACAGTAAGGTGGTGGCAGAGCCAGAAAGAGAAGCCACCAGTCCTGACTCCAGTTCTAACAGACAATAACCCCCCCAGAGGCAGGGATAGAGCTCAGGAATCGAGATGGTGGGGAAATTTCATTGAATCCATTTCTGTCAGAAAATCCCATTCAGGCTAATCCGGTTTGTTTCTCAAAATCATAACAAGTGGGATGAAAGTTCTTTGCAAAAATATTGTATTGCAAAACAAAAGCATCTCCTGTTTGTCAGAGTGTGTTAAATTGTCTCCTCGCACACAAAGAGGAGACACTTAGATCTCAAACATTAGATAAGATGCTTCAGTCTGAGCTAAGTCATTGCTGCTCTTAACAATTTCAAAATAAAAAAATGCAAAAAAAATAGACTATTTCAGCTATTCTATTACGTGTTAATCTGCTCTGAGTAAACGTGATAGGACACCTCATATTATGCCCTACTCCTAGTGACACTCTCCAATGGATCCCCATCCTCCACCCACCGTCGGGTAGGTAAGAGCGGATCATTATTATTTCTACTTGAAAGAGGGAGAAGCTAAGGCTGAGAAAGGAGAATTGACTTGTTTTAGGTCACACAGCCAGTCAGAGGCAGAGTTGGGAATAGGACCCAAGAGCCCTGATTTTCAAACTACCCATTGGATCTTGAATTTCAGACACTGAATGACCTGAATAAAGTGCTCTCAGATGAGCTCCAGACCAACAACAGTGATAGTAACTATTCAGCAAGTATTTGAGGAGAACTGCAATGTTAGAGAGAATCATGAATTGCTCAGAGACAACTAATGCAGAGAAGCGGCAAAATTCATCAAACATAGAACTGGTTTTGACTTATAAAGAGAAAAACAAGGACCTGAGTCTCCTCCCTGTCAATAACCCCCGGCTCAGCCAATCAGGGTAGAGACTGAGGATGGGAGGCTGAGGGATCTCGCCAGAGAGCCCAAAGGATGGCCCAGGTCACCAGTGGGGATCACTTCCCGAGCAATAGTTCAGCCTCACATTTTTGGGTAGACCTCCCACAGTGAGAACTGCAGAGCACTGCCCTGCAAAAAACTAAAAAAACCACACACACACTCTCTCTCTCCCCCTCCCTCCTGGTGTTGGGAGGGGAACAGGTCAAAGGACAAAGGAAACAAGAGAAGAGAAAGGAGGGAGGGAGCGATGGAGGAAGAGGTGAAACAAAAAGGACAAACCCTAATGTCCCCAGTGATTCTAAGGGACAAAATCCCAGGTGCAGAATAAAATTCTGCCTCCTTAAGCTCGTGTTTTCCATGCCTCGAATTCACCTGTCACCAGATGGATCAGACTGAACAGCTTTCAAACCTCCAGGAGGCTCTTACCTTCTAAACAGGGACGGCTGTTTTCTAGTAAAATCACTACAAGGGAAGGAGAAACCTCGAAAGAGGTTCCTCCTGGTGCTCACGTCCGTGAACCCGAATACTCTCTCAGTCCTCAAAGAGAGACCTGGAGAAGGAGACTTGCTGAAGCAAAGCCACAGGGGTCTCTGAGGTTTCCCTGGCCCCTCACCCCTGTCCTGCCTTGCTGATGTCAGCATCTCTCTGTGAGGTCACCACCTCCCCACCACCTTGGACCAATAAGTCTTAGGTCCTGCAAAAGGCCTTTGTGATGTCACTGCCACATCCCTCCTTTTCTGTGCCAATGTCCTGCCCCTGGCCAGGCACTTTGGAGGTATGAGCTACTCCCAGTGGATCACTCCACTCAAGGAGCGTTCATTCTAATCAGCAAGCCGGCTAAACAGGAAAACATCAGACGCTGCTCCCAATGCTACACTCAGTTTGTCAGAAATTAGTCGAATTTCTGGCCAGAAGAGACCATTAGATCATCTAATCTGACCCCCTGCATGTCACAGGCCTCCTGTATGACACAAGAGCTACTTTGGGGGCAAGCACATTCAAGAAAGGCATCTAGTCTTCATTAAATGACATCAGGAGATGAAGAATCCACCCCTTTCCTTGGTAGCTTGTTCCTGTGGTGAATCATCCTTGCTGTTGACTATTTGTGCCTTAGTTGTAATAGGAATTTGTCTCTTTTCACCTTCCAATCATTGGGTCTTGTTATGCCTTTCTCTGCTAGATTCAAGAGCCCTTTAATAACCAATCTTTTCTCTCCATTAAGGCACTTCAACACTTCAGCGAAGTCACCGTTCAATCTTCTTTTCATAAGCTAAACAGGTTGAGCTCTTTCACTACTCACTAGAAGGTATTTTTCTCCAGCCCTCAGAACATTTGGTAGCTCTTTGCTGCCCTAGCTCCAATTTCACAACATCTTTTTCAAATGAGGACACCAAAACTGAAAGCTATTCCAATATCAGTCTCACTGATGCCATGTCACCTCCTGTGACGTTATTGACATAATCTGTAACTGTGCAGATCACTGTTGCGACCACTGTTCTATATTTGCAGCCAATACTGTAGAAAGGTTGTCATGTAAGGGGTCTATGGAGAGGTTCTGATTGGCTGATTATAATGATGCTATCTCTAGATGTGTATCATTTTTGTAGTTGATGTTATGAATATTGGCTCTATGCTGCCCATATTTCAAACTTGTGCCATAATGGGGGACAAAACAGCTACCTTGTTAGAAGTGGCTTTGCCAATAGAAGGAACCTGGGATTTAAACTCCCAATGATCGCACTGTGTTTGGGATCCATTTGAATTCCTCTCCCAGGTCTTTGACACTTTCATCTCCACTCATAGCGACTCTGATAGAGGATTAAAGAAGTCAAAGCATCATCTCCAAGCACAGACAACGGAGAATGCTTCATCACATGACACTTTGAGAAGTGGATGGATAGAACGTGATGAAGATAAACT
>NC_066619.1:138148205-138202285 GCF_025201925.1 Gopherus flavomarginatus | reverse complement strand
AAGTGACATCCGCTGGATCAGGATTCCCGCGCACATCAAGAAAAAGTTTGTCAAACTCTTCGATCAGCTGGTTCAGTTTTGTATATCTGCTACAGTCTCTGTATCTGAGCAGGAAACATGGACTGTTGGACTATGGGTCAAATAGGGAACGTCACTTAAAAAGGATTGGAAATATTTAGGACCTGGGAACAGAATGAAATGACGTTGCACACACACACAGACACACACACTCTCTCTCTCCTGAAGGATTTCCAGCTTTTCTACGGTTTCATTTCCAAACTAAGTATTTGTGACACTTTCAACATATTTTTTAAAAAATCTTGCATGAACTGATGTCATTAAAGAATCACAATAGCATGGGCCTGATTCTGCCACCCTTACTCATGCTGAGGAGTTTAGGGCCCAATCCTGCCATTTATGTGCCCACATAGAGCCTCAGTGAACTCAGCAGGGCACTGTGCCCATGTGCAGTGAATCAGGGCCTTACTATGCTATGCAGCCCAGAGGGAGTCCCAGGAGGCACTCTGCTTCAGTTAGAGTATTCAGAGCGTGGTATATTTCCACCTCCACTGACCAAGAAGGAGTTAACTAGAGCCAGAGAGCTCTACTAGTTTTCCTTTGACACACTGATCAGGCCCAGGGTGGAGTTAAAAGGAAGGAGACCCAGGAGAAAGGTGGGTTGCAGTTCCTTCTTTGTGGGAAGGGCTTGTCAGGAAACAGTTAGAGGGAAAACTGTGGAAAAACTACAAGAGTGGTGTTGACTCATGTGTTGGGCATTCAGGGGTGGCTCTAGCTTTTTTGCCGCCCCAAGCATGGCAGTCAGGCTGCCTTCAGCGGCTTGCCTGCAGGAGGTCTGCCGGTCCCACGGATTTGGCGGCATGCCTGCGGGAGGTCTGCCGGTCTCACGGATTCGGTGGTGGGTACACTGAATCCGCAGGACCGGCGGACCTCCCGCAGGCAAGCCGCTGAAGGCTGCCTGATTGCCGCCCTCACAGGGACCAGCAGGGCACCCCCCGCAGCTTGACGCCCCAGGCCTGTGCTTGGAGTGCTGATGCCTGGATCCGCTGCTGTGGGGGTTGAAAAAGGAGCAAGGACTTCAGGGAAGCAGCCCTGGTAGGAACAGCTTTTCTGGAAAAGGAGTGAGAGTGAAGAGGAGCCCAGGTGGGGTGAAAGATGTTAGTTGCCATTATTCCATTGGACATCTCTTGTTTTGAATGTCTCTACCCCAGAAGGGGTAGAAATACAGCCTGGTCTGACTGGAGGGTCAAGTCCTCACCACACTAGACCACTGAAGAAGGGAGTTAGGCAGAATTGCTGAAATGGTGGGTCACATCATGAGGAGGTGCTCCACATTGGTGGGTTTACAGAGTTTCCCCACAGTTCTTTTGGCTGGCATGTCAGGAGAACAGAACCCCTCCCTGACCACTTGCTGCTAGGGGTGGGAATTATATCTGCTGTGCAGCCCCTTCACTTCCATACCCGTAGCTATAATGTGTCCCTGTAAGTAAAGGAGGGATCCTTGCCCCATCTGACTCCCCTGCACAGCTGCATTAGTGCTAGTCATAACCCAGCCCCAGGTAATTAGACATTTTTCTTAGTGAAGAGAGAAGAAAAAGGGATATTGTGGATTCTAAATATTTCACATGATAGAGCAGGGGTAGCTACCGAGAACCCGCAGCTCCCTTAGACTTCAATGGGGCTGGTGGATACATTGTACTTTTGAAAATAAGGCCACTTCAACTGCTTAAATATGGTGTTAGGTTGCCATGATTGAAATATAGGTCTATTTTTTACTTAAGGCCCCAATCCTGCAAGGACTTTCACCCATGCAGAGGAGTACTCACTGCAAGTGATCCCATTGACACAGTGTGTAAAGTTGAACATATTCATAAGCCTTGGTGGAACTGGGGCCTTACTTACTAATAACCATTAAGGATCCCAATCTTGCAAACAAGCGGTAGAGTAACATTACTCATGTGAATAATTCCCAAGGAAGTCAATGGGCTTAGTTAGGTAAGTAAAGTCAGGCATGAATAGAAGTGTCTTCAGGATTGGGCCTCAGGTATTTTTGTCCCTGCTCTGTTTTTCACAGACTGAGACTTGAAAGCTGATGAGTCACTTTCACCATCTGGAGCATTCATGCAGCAGCACGCTGCTGCTGTGCTTGGCCTGTGAAGACGGCAAGGGACTCGTTACATGAAAACAGGCTGCTTCTAAAAAAAACAGCATTTTTTCTAAGTTAGGTTTTGTAAACCTTTGTTAATGAAGTCCTAAATCTGGGGACTGAACTCCATGACAGCACCCATCTAATGCCCTGCCTCTGCTATTGAATCGGCAGTGTAGTGAAATGCTCCTCTAGAACCAACCTTAAAAACCACTTCCAGCGACACTTTGCCAACCCAGGCTGGCCTGCACAGTTGGGGCAGAATTTATTTCAAAATGGAGACTGAAATCATTTCAACAAACCCATGAGTTTTGGCAGTGTTACAAGAACCATAGCCTTAGAGCACCCCCTTACAGCAAGGCCAAGCACTGCTGAGCTCTGCCTTAGTTTGCCCCCAGCAGTCTTTGCCCTACTCCAGCCATAGGAGTGGCTTGGCCCTCCAGCCACACCACTTCCAAGAGTGCCCCCACCCCCCTTCCAGAGGAATGGAATCCTCTCCATAAACCCCAACAAAAGCAAGGCACAGAGGAATCTTCAGCCCAGCTAGGCTCAGCATACAGCTCCCAGCTGCAACAGCCTGTCTGACTCTACCTGAGCTCTAATACACTCAGCAAGCCATCCAGCCCTGGCCCACACTTTTACAAAGGGTTCTAGCTGGTCACAGTCAGCTCCTGGACCTCAGTGAGGCTTCTGGCCACCAGTAGCAGTTTTTCTCCTCAGTCAGCCCTCAACAGATGGGTTTTACTCTTCCTAAATCCAGCACACAGCACAGGTGTGGCAGAGCTAATTACACAGGGTTGACTGACCCTTAAAAAGGCAGGCCATCCTGTTACAGACAGCACTTGAAATGAGACAGTGGAGTCACAGATCTGACTGAGCTCTGTTGTGTTAAAGGAGATAAGAGTTTCAAAAGTAGAAACAAATAGAATGCATGTTGTGGTGCAAAGGAAGGGTCAGGGCTGTGCATAGGCACCATATTTTGTAAAACTGACCTGGAAACAGGGACACCTGGTCAAGTTAAGTCATGTGTTACTGCATCAGTGGTTTCATTAACAATTCAGCTAATTTGCTGGCTCTGGAGTGAAATGCATTATATCTTTTCTTCTCAGCCTCCTTAGCACCATGGATCAGATCCACTCCTATGCTGCTGAAAAACAGCTCCCACCTGGATCCTGTGAGTTATACTTTTATTACAACTTGCTGAGCCAGCAAATTAGCTGGTATATTAATCCTGGTGCTCTTGTGTTGTTAAAGCTTTGGGGCAGTAAATAAATGAAAGTGTACAGGTTTGCACAAGCTTTGCCATGCTGCCAAAGTATTATGAATGCATTGATGTCGACAGACCCAGCCACTTCCTCCTGAGTCCCCTTTCCCTGTCTGATATCAGTCACAGTAGGAAGCAGAATTTGCAATTCTTTAACAACAGAATAAGGATCCTAATAAATCACAGAACTGCTTTAAGGTCACCTCTGAAAATGCATGGGACTGAATGTATCTGCTTCCCAAGGATAAATACTAAAGGCCAAATCCTCAGCTGATATAAATTGCCATCGTTCCATTGTGTAGTCAGTGGAGCTTTGCAGATGTCTGCCAGCAGATAATCTGTCTGGCAGAGTCTGACTTGACCTTGGCAGGATATCTGCCTGTAGTTTTGAAAGTCTAGATGTTCTAAACCTGATATTTAGAGTAAGCCATTCCCTACCAGTAAAAAGAGGAGAGAAAACAGGGAATGGGTGGAGGGGCTGTTAAGACAGATGTAAAAATAGATATCTTTTGTTAAATCAGAGTCAACGTACACAGCTGGAGACCCACAGGATTAGAGAAGGAGAGAGATTAGTAAAGACCATGACAGCAAGTACAGCACAAGAACTGATTCTATAGGGCAAAACACAACATCCTAGGAAGAGATTTTATGTGCCTCACTGAATTATAGGTGCTGGTAGAAGGAAGTCAAGATGACACAGCAGGGGAGGGTTGTGGAAAGTGGGGGTATCTGTTTGCTTTTTAAGTCAGTCCTACAGAAATGTATGCAGGAATGATGCTTTGTTACTCTTGAGCGCCATCTGCTGGCTCTAAAGTAGTTAAAAAGCAGGTAACATTCCCAACGTCACGCCTAGGGAGAAAGAACAAATACATCAATCCAGCGTTTTCCCATTTAGCACTATGTTCCAATGCTGGATACCTTCTGTAAACCATGTCATCCCCTACTGGGAATCTTTCTATACATACGGTACATTTATAGTCAGTACTGAAGTAGAAAATGACCCTGCATTATCTGTTTTGGTTTGGGGATGGGTTTTTTTTGTTTGTTTTAAGGCAAAGAGGTTCCTTAGCTAATTTCACTAAAGATGTTAAGTTTCTCAGCTCTGTCCTGCATGTTTTAATATCAGTTTGAAAACTCTTATGGGTTGTGAATAACTGTATTCAGGCACAGGTTGCATTTAGTGCAACATTGCCATTTTGTGGTGCAAATCTCTGATTAAGTTTTGAGAGAGACAAACTATCAAATTTAAAATCACATTTTAAACAAATTCCCTTACCTAGATTTACTTAGGTTGTAAGCCCAGGGATGGGCTTTTTGTTCTCTGTGCTGCACCTAGCCCACTGGGGAGCTGGTCCATGACTGGGATTCTAGCTGCTACTGTAAGTAAGATAAACAGTAAATAAGTTATCAATACCAGCTTTGATTTTTGAAATAATTTCTCAAGTTCAGAGACCTCATCCCTGTGAATGCTGTTTGGCCAAGCAGGGAAATATAAATATAAACAATGAGTCAGAGGTGCACCGTTGTATACACCTGTACAATGTGGCACACTATCCATACTTGTACTGTGTGTCTGAGCCTCAAAATGGGAGGGAAATAGTTTAACACCATTTTGCTCAGAGTAGTTAGTTGTTCATAAAACCAAAGGTAACTGGGGGATAAAGTGTTATTATTTTTCTCTTGTTAGAGGTAACATGTTTTATAACCTGACGCTCACTTTCTCCCATTGTCCACTTCTGAGGTGCTCCATTAATGTTGGATGAAGATTCTGCTGCCTGGACAAAGGGATGTGGAAAAAACATCTGTAGATATGACTGCAACCCTGTATGACAGAGTAGTTTATAATCAACCCAGCAACTCGGTCTTTGACACCTGACCAACCACAACTGAAGCAATTGCGCCTCTGAGTGAGCTACATATGTAGAAACATCTAGGTTTGTGGTTTTCACATGGGTTTTACCATAGGTTTGCTTGCAGAGACCTACAGTTGTTATGAAGAGGATGCTCTGTGAACTCTTATGGCACTAGACGTTTCTGTGTATTTTTTAAGACAGACGGAAATACATAGAGCTACACAGAAGTGTAGAAATTATACAATGTGAATAAGCTACCCAGCAAAGCGCCCTTTTTTCCTGTTTGTGAACAGATTCCATTTCTGACAAACAAATTTATTCCTACCTATTCACAGAACAATATTGACTGTTTCTTGTCCATGGTATGGAATTGTTCACCTAAAATCAGATGTTTTCGCATCCTGATGGGATGTTTGAAACCCTTAAAATAATCATGTAAATGTTACCAATTCTTGGATGAATAACCTTTCATGCAAAAATTCATAACGTTCTTTGAATTATTCACATTTTTGCAAATAGTCAGCAAGTGAGTGCATACACAATAAACAAGGGTGAATTATAAGGGATCCCCTGCTTGTATCTAAAAGTCACATCTTGTGGGGTGGGGAAATCTAGGCTCCATAGGCAGCAAGACATCTGTAAGGTGGATGGACCCAACTGGGATGGAATGCTACAGGCCATATGCAAGGGAAGAGGGACTTACTCATGTTCTTTGCATACAGCATCAGCACGTTTAAAAAAAAATAGAACAGTGAAGAGGAAGTGGTCAGATCTATTTAAGAAACTCTTGAGATTTTGATGCCTCACCAACACTTATGACAAAATGTTCTTGTTGGATCTCTTTAAGCCCTTCCTCACACAGGTTGGCCCTGAACAAACAACCATACAGCATGGAGCTCCTGTGAAGCTACACACTGACCTCTCCCCCTCCCCACACACACACACACACACTCTCTCGCTCTCGCTCTCCCTCTCCCTCTCTCTCTCTCTCAGATCATCTTTGTGCTAGCAACCAGGGACCCTCCCTGTCCCAACATCCCAGTACAGTCACTCTGTGAGCAGCCACAGGAGAGTCTGTCTGTAAAACAAAAGGTCAGAGAGGAAGTTGATATAGAAAACCAATGAACATCCATTATTTCACTATGTAAGGAAACATTGTCTGACAATTGCTTGTTTTCTATTTTGAAGATCAGTACCACAATCTTCCCCGCTCAATCCTCAAATTCTACTTCCCCAGTTCTCTTTGGCCTCAAAGAGTTTGTCAGCTGGACTTGCTGATTTGTGCACTACTCATTTTTCTAAGTATTTGTTTGCCTACTTATTTTTATTATTACTATTTTAACTCAAAAGCACTAATTATCCATAATGTTTCTTCACTTTCTTAAAGAAGAATTAAAAAACAAAATCAGTCCAATAGGCTAATCAATCAGTAATGGAATCTCCAGCCTCATTTATTAATGGTCTTACCACCAATCTAGTGTTTCTCTCTCCCCTGAAACACCTGTAAAAGTCTTCTTCATTGCCCTTTACCCAGCATTAACTTATCCCTATAGCTATATTAATACAGGATGGTACAAGCTATACTGACTGTAATATGCCATCCTTTACATTATTATCAGTATTTGAAATTTAAAGATACAAACATTATTTGTTCTAAAGGTAATTTAATATTGCAGAATAATAACACACTTTCTGTAAACTTTCAATACATAGTCTTCAAGTAAAACAGAAAATACAGGTAATTATGTTTATTGCCCCTTTTAGAGACACTAGGTCTGATTTTCAGTCCCTAGTAGGTGTACATTTCTGCACACATTCGGATATATCTGTGAAAAGTAGACAAGCATTTGCCTCTGTGTAAATGCACATAGATTCCCAGGCCAGAAGGGACCATGATGATAATCTACTCTGACCTCCTGTATAACACAGGTCATAGAACTTCCCCAAAATAATTCCTAAAGCAGAACTTTTAGCAAATATCCAATCTTAATTTAAAAACTGTCAGTGATGGAGAATCAACTACGACACTTGGTAAATTATTCCAGTGGTTAATTACTCTAGCATGGGGTTGAAAATCAGACCCTTTGAAGTCCATAAGGCTTAACAATTTTAGACGAAGGAAGTTGTATTTATTTATACATACACACACAGTCTTTATATTAAAATAGTTATACCCTAAAATAATATTTTTGTTTATAAAGAACACACCCCTACAAAAGTGATCAAGGTTCTGACCAACAATCTTAAAAACAAGAGTCAACTATAATAGTCTTACAATACATTAGCTGAATCTAAAAACACAAGGCTCAGTTCACCTCCCATGGGAATTGGAGTGGGCTCTTTGGCCTCAATCCCATGCACTCAAGTCACTTTACACACCAGAGATTATACACGCACTTGCTTAACTGTCTGCAGGATCAGGATCTTAGGCCTCAGTTCAAGAAAGCACCTAAGTACATGTTTAAAGCTTTAGTGCTTTCCTGGATAGCAGTGCTTTCCTGATTCAGGGCCTCAGTTCAGAAAAAAGGTAAAAGTTTTAATATGAAGTTCAGAGAGCTCTGTTTTCACTATGGCTCATAAGGCCACAATTCACAATTAAAACAAAGCAAAGAACCATGTGGCCTTGATAGAAGAGATTAAATTATTTTAATATTTTATAAGGAGTTTAAAGAGCAACAGTTACATTTTGAAAAGTCAGTAATCAGACAAGGCTCACAGAGCACTTATTCAGAGTGAAATACATCCTGACACAGTAAGTTCTCCAAAAGACTTCTGTACAGCAATGGAATGTTTTTTGTTTGCATAAACGTATATTACAAGTACAGAAGCCAGAGGTTAGTTTAACAAAACAGCCAGAGGACATGTACATGCATTCATTCATTTCTGAGATAACTAGACGCTCAATTGCCACTCATTTACATAAACTGCTTCCCAGTGAATAGTCAGATTAGTGCTCAGGATTTCACAGCCTGCCCTTCAAATGCTGAAAATTGTTATTTTATTGAATCAAAAGCATAAATAGAATTTATTCTCATCATTTCTAGCAGAGAGAACCTCAGCAATCACGAGTCTCACGAACAATGCTGAAAATGACTTACAATACACACAACAGTTTAGTACACAGTATTAAAAAGACCCTATCTGAACTGGGGATTTATCAGGCAATATAAAAATGATAGGTTCCAGCAAGTAAACACCATTCTGATGAAGAGCTGGTAGTAAAATTATTTTAATACCTGAGAAATATCACAAATTGAGTGTTCACTAACTGTATTGAGGGAGGGAAAGGATACAGCAATTGTATAGTAGAGAGTAACAAACATTATTATGAAAACTCTAACAAACAGGTTGTGTAGAAAAGATTTAATTTAAAAATTGTTTGTTTCTCACAGACACCAAAAGATAGAAGGGCCAGATCCTCAGCTGGTATAAATCAACATAGCTCCACTGAAGAAAATGGGGGTGATTGCAGGTAGGATCTGATTCTTAGATTCTAGAAGATCCAAAATTTTCAGAAAGGTAGCAAGCTGCTTACCTGCTTTAAACTCCCGAGAAAGACAGCCCATGCCTGTAATCTATAGTTTTCCTTTAAGCGTGGGTACAGAACTCCCAAGTAATTTCAATGGGAGTCTGACTCACTTAAGGACTGCAGAATTTGGCCCCTTGTTATCTCTGAGCATGAATTCAGATAGAAACGTTATACAAAGAAGATGAAGTCAAAATACTTTAAATCTATTAATCCACCAAATAGCTGTAAGATTGAAAACATTGTTGCCTAAAACCAGTACCTGCTGGTGCACCTGTTTTTGTCTCTGGGCAAATTCTTTCCAGCAGTAAGACTTATTTGCAAAGTGTATGGGGGGCAGGGGGCGCTTATGCTAGTACACAGATAGGAAATAAAACTTGTCTTTACAAAAAAAAAGGGGTTATTGCACATAATCTGAAGAGGAATGAGCCCCTAGTTAACAGGAGAGTCAAGCCTCTAATTAAACTATTCTGCTTACAAACTGAAGTCCAGTGCCATTCTTTGGTCATAGTTGCAGAAATGTGCTGCCGGCTACCTTAACACAGAGGGCCTGATCCTCCCGTCTGGCAGAGCTGACCTTAGTGTAGGACTGGTGGGATGTGAGAGGGGCACAAGTCTTCAAGAATTCACAAGTCTTGAGTCTTCCTGATCCTAGTGCCTCCATGGTGCTATTCAGACACCCACCCGCAGCACAGCTTAGAACAACCCAGATGTTCAGTGCTGCTCTAAATTGTACCCAGCTGTTCACAGCCTTAAGGGGCCATTCCAGCAGCTGGGTAGAGTCGGAGTGCAGTGACTGGCCCCATGCTCTTTTCCCTAGGGATGGGGTGCAAAGATGAGAAGCATGCAGCTGTCACTGGCTCTATATCACCCAGGAATTCCCTGAGTAACTAGTTAAGTTGGCTTCACGGTCCTTTTTCACGTGCTGAAGCTGCTCAAAGAAGTACTGAGGATCTGGCCTAGAATGTTGAGGGAAAAAAATCATATTGCTAGAAAACACTAATCACTGAATTCAGAATTTAATTTAAGGATGAGGGTGGTCTCTATGCTCATTTCTATCTATTCAGGCTTTAATACGTTTCAGAAAAGCCAAATGCTTAACACTTATTTTTAAGTTTATGGGAATGTACTATACATTTTACATATAATTCTGATGTGCTCACAATTATTTGCATTTTCATGGTTATTTTGAGTACTAACAAATACTCTGTGTCTTAACGCCAATCAATGTTAACAAATGTGGTTTATGTTATCAACTAAAGACTAGTATGAAACTTGCTGATATGAGACAGCATCTTCGCTTTATATTGCTAAATCACTAATTTTACTTCTTCTTGTTCCACAGCAGATTTGTATTTGTTTTTATTACACATTATTGGCAAAATGTGAACCCTAGTTCTGGGGTGCCCATACTGACACACCTACAGGTGAAATCCTCACCTCCACTCTGGCCCCTTTACACTGAGTAAAATGGACTGGACAGGCATAAAGAAGCTTGAAAGCCCCAGTTCCAGCTAAGCAAGGTTTCCTCCGGTGCAGGCTCTGCACAAGACAGCCATAAGACTGCCCTGTGAGGATCCTCTCACAAACCCTGACATAGGGGGTGTACTGAGGGTGGGTCCAGGAGTGGGAGGGGTGAATTGGAGGACAGGGCCATGACATGCAGTACTGTCAAGATTCCAGGTAGTGCTGTGACCCATTGGTAGGGCCCTACCAAATTCACGGCAGTGAAAAATGCATCACGGACCGTGAAATCTGGTCTCGCCCCATGCAATCTGGTCTTTTGTGTGCTTTTACCCTATACCATACAGATTTCACACAGGAGACCAGCATTTCTCAAATTGGGGGTCCTGACCCAAAAAGGAGTTGCAGGGCAGTCACAAGGTTATTTTAGGGGGGGTCATGGCATTGCCACCCTTACTTTTGTGCTGCCTTCAGAGCTGGGTGGCTGGAGAGTGGTGGTTGTTGGCCGGGTACCCAGCTCTGGAGGCAGCACCCCACCAGCAGCAGAGCAGAAGGGTGGCAATACCATACCATGCCACCTTTACTTCTGCACTGTTGTCTTCAAAGCTGGGCGGCTGGAGAGTGGCAGCTTCTGACTGAGGGCCCAGCTCTGCAGCAGTAAGGGTTGCAACACCATACCATGCAATCCCTCCTGTTGGCAGCTCTGCCTTCAGAGCTGGGCTTCCGGCCAGCAGCCACCGCTCTCCAGCTGCCCAGCTCTGAAGGCAGCATCGCCACCTGCAGCAGCACAGAAGTAAGGGTAACAGTATCACAATCCTCCCTACAATAACCTTGTGTCCCTGCCCACAGGTCCTTTTTGGGACAGGATCCCTACAATTACACCACCATGAAATTTCAGATTTATATAGCTAAAATAATGATATTTACTATTTTTAAAATCCTATGACCATGAAATTGACCAAAATGGACCGTGAATTTGGTAAGGCCGTACCCATAGGGCAGTGCTGGGAGTCTAACATAATTTCCGTAGCCCTGGGGGGTCTAAGTTATTCTGGGGGCCATTTCAGTCCCTGGAGCAGCCAAAGATCAGGACAGTGCAAAGATGGTTAAGGCCGCCTTAATCACCCTCCCCTTAGATTCAGAGTTATCTGCTACACTTCTTAGAGGGGCCACACAAAATCTCACCCCTAGCATGTGATTTGTCAGATGTTCTGCAGCTCCCTCTGATTTCATTTAGTGCTCTAGACACCCAACACCTCTGAAAATCAAGCCCTATGTGCCTCAAATTGGGCACCCCCCCAAAAAAAAATCAAAGGATCCTGTTGAAAATATGGGCCTCTGTGTATGGCATTTGTTATACTTCTGAAATATAGGGAAATAACACCCTGCTCCTGCAAACCAATTAGTGTTCTGCCCTGGATTTTAATGGGAACAGGATTGGACCATTAAAGTGAAAAAAAAGGTGGCTGCAGAGCCTGCTTAAAAGAGTTTTTTCCCCTCTCAGCCTAAATGATATATATTGCAAGGAGAGAGAAAAAAAAACCCACTGTAATTTAAGGAGATTGAGAGTCATTGATTGGGAAAGAGTTTATGGCTTTAGGATGGGGGTGAGGGGGCCTGATTCTCAACTGCCCTGTATCTCATGTGGTCATTGATAATAGTTTTGTGGCAGCACTTTGCATTGACACTAGTGCTTTGGTAGCACTTTGCACTGGTGGACATAACACAAGGTGCAGGGCAGTTGAGAATCAGGCCACGTCTTCTCATCCCCTTAGTCACTAATGATTTTTCCAGTTAAACTAATGTGTTCATTGGGGCAGAGTACGATTTGGTTCACAGCGTGTTACACTTGTCTTTCCTCTAGAACCATGTTCCAAGAGAGGAATGTGTTTATTCTGGCACGTAGACAGTGGCTCTTGAAATGGGAAAGGCTGATCAATCTAGTGTGACATATCACTTTCTTCAGACTTTGGGGATGCTTCCTCCCTTTGTATTTCTGAAGTAAAGAACTCAGCAGCATTTGGGCTGAAATGGTCTATGTTTTTCTGCAGGACTATTTGTATCAGATCCTCCAGTGTGCAATATTCACTTCACCACAGGCAGATTTTGGCCCTAAGTCTAGCAGAGCTGACCAAGAGAGGTACAGCCTTGTATATGGGAACTCTCTTCTGGTGTAGAGCCAAAGGAGTGGCTCCTTCACTCTCCTTCCCCTCCCTGCTGTTGGGATACAGGTTTGGCTGAGGCTTCTCTACACCTAGCTGATCCTTCGAGGCTGACTTAAGCTACACCAAGGGGCCAGACCACCATACAGCCAGACCAGCATTGGGGGAGCAGATCTTTGCACATCCTCACTTGCCCCTGCTCCACAAGAGCTGCACCATTCCATAGCAGAGGATCTGGGTTTTCATCTCTCAGTAACATATTCTCAAGTAAACACTGTTATAAAGTACATTTCTGTGACCACAGCCGCCAAGTATAAGAGAATGCTTAAAGTTCCAGGACCCAGTTCTCCTCTTGCTGAACTGAAGCCAATGGAGCCAACACTGATATAAGATAGCAAAGAATCTGGTCCTCAGTATGTGATACTGAAGAGCTGGTTCCAACAAACAGCTCTGGAACTCTTGTCATAAGTTACCGTGTCTTGCTTCCTAAAACTACACAACACACTTCCCATCTAATCCAAATTAAGTGTTAGGTGTTAGAATAAGGTTAAAACAGAAATATCCCTGAGGCTGGCTATATATGGACCAAATCAGGGTAACATTCACAGCTCCCAAATTCATCCCAAGTAAAGCAATAAAGGCCTCAGCTAACTGGAAAAGCATAATTATTACAGCTATAACAATTATTATATTTGCATATTTAACAAACTGGAATAAACTAATGTTGTATGAGCACTTCAGTTTGATTTTTCTTTCTCTCTCTCTCTCTATATAGATATATATAGTAAAACTAAGGATCATCTTTTATCACTGTAAGTAGCAACACATTTTAAATGGAGGGAAACTTTCAATATTACAGTAGAGATTATATCATATTGGTGCCTAGTATTGGTGACAAAGTAAGATATTGCCTAGAAGTTAAATATTTTAGAGAGGCAGGCCATAACCAGAACCTCAAATCCAATTCCTTGAAGCCCCACCCCTACAGTTTAGGTACGGATTTGGATCTCAAACAGTAAGGACCCTCTCTCTCAAGAACAGCTGATCACAATAGTTAAAGATGGTAGAAGTCTCAGAAAATCAGTGACTCCAGCCTTGCATCATTTTGTCCTAAAAACTTGTGAAAACAGCTTGCAAGATTTCAGTGCCAGTGACTTTCAACCATGGGCCTAACTAGAAGTCAAATCAAACAGCAGCCTTACAACTAAACTGGATTCAGATACTACCCCTTTTTTACTATCCCTAATGTTTTACAAGACAGGTTGATACAAATGGCAAAAATTATACCACACATTCCTTCAAAGAATGTAATCATTGAAGTTTTAAACTTCACTGCTTATTGGAAGGACATGCAGGCCCTAAATATGGTTTTAAGTGGTCATTTACCTTTTCCAAATAAAACTACTACTTGAAAGGCTTTAGTCAGAAACTAACTCTCATCAACTGGAGTCTAGGGTTTTATTTTATTTATTAATAGTTTAATCCAAATTTTAGTGTTAATAGTTTAGGGTGGGATTTTCAAAACTGCTCAGTATTGGCTGAATGCTGCTCCCACTGACGTTATTGGTACAACTCCCATACAATTTTGTGGGAGCAGTTAGGCCAATATCAAATGCTTTTGAAAGTCTCACCCTTAAACTTTACCACATCTGGAGAAAAAAGATTAAAGGCCAGAGACAGAAGGGGATTTTTATAACCATCATCATATGCTTATTGGGAATATATACACTTTAAATGGAGGAAAACTTTCTATATTACAGTAGTGATTATATTACATTAGACTCCCATGCATCTGACGAAGTGGATATTCACCCACGAAAGCTTATGCTCCAATACTTCTGTTAGTCTATAAGGTGCTGCAGGACTCTTTGTCACTTTATATACATTTGTAATGGCTACCAGGCTCCTCTAAACCCCACACAAGCTGATACTCATTAGCATCCTGTAGATAATTTAGCCAAAAGACACAGTCATTCCATTCTGAGCTGTTTGAGGAAAACTGTTCTTCTTCTCACTTACTCTTCTTTTACACCAGTGTAACAATTCTGGGTCCGATTTTCCTTTGTTGCCATCCTCTTCTGCAGCTCAGATAATGTATTTGGCTACTGCGGAATTTCCCATGCAGTGCAGAGCTGCCACAATGGTTCTACACTACCCGCCCTCTGCAGTCCACATGTGGAGACATGACTGGAAAAAAAAACATCGTTGGAATACCACCATGGCAACTTATGGTTAAATGCATCCAGGTGCAAATTAAAGCCGAAGGCCGAAGGAGGCACTTGGGACCCCTTACCAGACTGGCTAAGTGAAGACCTGGGGTTGACAGATCAATACAGACGCTCTCCAGAGCACGGAGCAGCATCCGCCCATGCAGCCAGGCAATGAGCATTTCCCACAGCCTGGAGCTGAGGGGGAGGCGGCAGCTGCTGTTCCAGCTCCTCGGGGACAGGCTCTGTCAGCCAACAGTCACTTCTTACTCACCACAGCTAAGGGCGTCGGGTTCCTCCAGTGGGGGTGTGGAGCAGCCGTTCGTTTTCCTGTTTGCACTCCTTTGCCGTGTGAAAATCAGGGAGGGGAAGCAGAAGCCCCACTTCCCTCCTTAAATGACACCCAGTAGGGGAATCCAGGACAACAGGGTGGGGCGGCAAATGGTGACCAGACTCTCACTGCCAGGGTCTAGTCTAGCTCAGGGTCCAGCTCATTTTCTACCCGCGCCACTGGCTCCCAGTCGCCTTCTGCCACCAGGTCAACCCGGGAACTCAGGCAGGAACGGAATGAGAAAGTAAGTCAAGCTGAGCAAGGCAGGCAAAAGTGTCTTCATGGGCCACTCCCAATGACGTTCTTTTTGCATGCAACTGCTGCAAAACCATCCAGACAGAGAAGCAGCAGGCCAAAACACTGCTAAACAGCTTGTAAAGTAGCTTAGTTGGGAGAGCATTAGATTGAAAATCTAAAGGTTCCTCGTTCAATCTCAGGCTTTGGTAGGCCCTTTCATCCCTCTTTGCGCAGTGATGGCTTGCTCTCTGGGTGCACAATAGTTTCTGCACCCAGGGTGAATCTCTGACCTTGAGCTCTGCAGTAAGAAAAGAGAATGTGGGCTTCTGCATCTGGTTGGCCCACCTGAACTTTTAGGATGAGAGCTGTCTTTCCCAACATGGCAGGAAGCCAGTGAGGTAGGGTGACCCTCAGGAATGGTGCCACTGGGCTGCTGAGCAAGGGTAGTACCAGGGAAGGGGCATCTGTAAAAGTGGCCATGTGGAAGATGGCAGGGATTTGGGGGCCCAGGAAGAGGTGTTTGATGTTCAGTGCCGTGGAGCAGTTGGACTTGGGCATGGTGGGTGTTCAGGAAATACACATTCATGAGTTTAGGGTAGATTGATAGGCAGAGGGTGATTGGAAGAAGGGCCTGTCTCTTTGGTCTTCCAGGTCAGGGAAGAATGATGGGGTTGGAGTCTTCTTCTTCACATTCGCAGTGCAAGTACAGAAGGTGCTGGAGCTCTGACCAGGGAGGACGTTACTGGTGGGCTTTGTGCTCTGTGGCACTGGTTAGGGCTATATTAGTGTGTATGGTCCCCAATTAAGAAATGGAAGGAATTGGTTCCCTTCCTCTGGACTGTTTGTTGTTGGTGTTTTCCCAACTGTCAGAGGAAACATTTTTACAATGAGCATTACATGGCACAGGTCTGTAGTGAGGTCAGCTTAGAGCCGCAGAGGGGGTACATCTTTCTGCAGGGACAGGCCAGGAGTCGCATTGACTGGATTTATGTGAAGGAGAGCACGTCGACAGCCCAGTGCACAGTGGTGCCAATGGACAGTTCAGATCACACAGCTCTCACCTTGTGCTCAATGTGGGCAATTCCCTGACCAGGGGCGGCGTTATGTATTTTTCCGCCCCAAGCAGAGTCAGGTTGCACCTCTGGCTCTTACTATGAAGGTTGAAGTTACAATTCCCTGTTTGGATGCACAATCTGCTTAAGCCCCCACCCAACCATCGGGGGGAACTAACCCTGGCCACTGGGTGCCTCGAAGAGGTGATACTCTCCCCACTCACAACCACTGAGTATAGAAAAAAAACTAAGAAAAAGGAGGAAAATCACCTTGTATTAACTTGGGAAAACACCACAATCAGGATTCATAACACAACACTATGAGCAAAACACCCACCCACAGTGCGCTGGGCAGTGGTCTTTTGCCTCGGGCTCTTAAATCCAGACACCAAAAGCTCTTTGGATGTGTCCCTCCCTTCACTCCACCTCACCCACAGCTGCTGTCCTGGGTCAGTGAAAACCCAGAGTTCACCTCTCACCTCCCGGGGGGAAAGCCCCTTTCTCCCTCCGCTGTCTGGCCACATTGCCGGCCACTTGCCATTCCACCCTGGTACCGCTCTGCTAGCCCCTCTCTGCTCTGGGATGTCTTGTGGTCCCACCAGGAGTGGAACAGGCTCCCTAAAAGCAGGGCCGCCCAGAGGATTCGGGGGCCTGCTGGGGCAAAGCGGAGGAGCAGACATAAAAAATGCGCCACCGACTGCAGCGCTTGTACTTACTGGGAGGCGCTTTGAGTCTTCAGTGGCAGCGGGTCCTTCACTCACACTGCGTCTTGGGCAGCGCTGAAGGACCCGCCGCCGAAGTGCATCCGAAGACCCAGAGTGAGTGAAGGGCCTGCTGCCAAAGTGCCGCCGAAGAGCCAGACTGCTGCTGGGCCAGTAAAATGTAAAAAGGAGCCTCTAGCCAGGGAAGGGATTCTCGGCCAGGGCTTGTGGGGTGCCTGCAGGGCCCAGGGCCTGGGGCAAATTGCCCCACTTGTCCCCCTTTGGGCAGCCCTGCCTAAAAGTAGCAGTCACCAGAGCCCAAACAGTAGCCCCCTCCCTGCCACTCGAGGCCATGCCCCTGCCCCCCCTTCTCCCCAAGGTCCCGCTGCTATGCTGCCTCTTCCCCCCAAGGCCCTGCCTCCCGCTTACTGTTCTCCGCTCCCTCCCCATGCTCACTCACCCTTACGGTCATTACAAAGGGGCAAGGCAGAGCCCTCCCATTTTGAAAAGTCCTGGGGTGTTGTTCCCCCCTGTTCAAGCACCCCTGGGGCCCTGCACTTCACACAGCTCTCCCTGATTTCAGCTGTTAGTGAGGGAGCCTCACTGCTAGTGCAGACTGGGCAGTTTGTTGGATGAGAGACGCTGTCCCAAAGCAGGACTAATGCTTAGACCTGGTGATCAGTGATTTCAGATCTGTTGGTCTGCAGCAAGACTCTGCAGTGAGTCTTAACCAGCTCTGTTATTACACAGGGACGAACAAAAAGGTCAAATGGGGCCTGGAACCCTTAAGAAGAATCCACCTCACCGAGTACAACACTTGTCGCTACCGGCTCTCAGCTCCACTGAGAATGTTTTGGGCTCACTCCTTGCCCTTATCAACCTAGGGGTCTTGGAGAATAACAGCTAACAGGTGCTCCAGTGGCACAACTGGCCTGTGCACAGTACTTATAGGGCAGTGCTGAGAGGAGCTATACTGAGGTTGTGAATTCAAACCTCCCATGGAGCACTAGCTTTTATTCACCAAGTGATGTCACCCCCTCATTTGTCCTGTGGAATGTAGAATCCGGCCCAGGGGACACTGAGGCAGGGGAGGAGACAAAAATGCCCCCTCAACTATTACCTTCTCTCCAGAGCACAGGTCAGAATCTACAATCATTTCTCCCCTACCAGCCCCTGTGCCAAGATCCCTCCCCTGGCGTCTGTACTATTGACAAAGACTAACCAAACACTCAAATCCCACCTGGTGCGGGGAGCCAGGTTTGCTCTTCAAATTCTGTCGTTGATACATTTCCAGGCCTGGGAAAGGCCCACAACAGCATTGAATGGGAAGCTGCCTACAGAACAGTGACACTGCACAGAGCTCCTGTGGAGGAGGGGTGGGAATTCGTAACATTTTGAGGCTTGTTTGGGAAATGAGCCATTGCTGACAAGGTTTGTCTCTGTTCATATTTCCCCTTCAGGTGTTATGTTGAGGGATCTTTAGTATATTTCTGTGAGGTTAATAACTATCTCCTCAACTTTATTTACTCAACTTAAAAATTTGTGTCACCTGATTTTTGTATCTCCCTGTGAAAATACAACTGACACGTGTGGCTTTCTAGAGGGGGTCATGATGTTAAAGTTGGGGAATTCAGTCTCTGTACTTCTGGGAGGGGGTTTTGCTTTTTTACAGCTGACTCACTGCCAGGCAGACTGGGCTGTTAGCTGCACCCACTGTCCTTGCCAGGGGCCCCTGCTGACCCCTGGGCGGCTGCACTGCCGTGCTGGGGTGACTCTGCAGGGGAAGAAGCTGCTGTGGAGCAATGTAGAGCAGGTGCAGGAAGGAGACGGGGTCACTATTCGCATTCTGAAGTGCACAATTTTTCATATTTGGGAATGTCCAAGAACAATTCTAGGGGAAGGTGAATGCAGAGCAGTGACAGTGGAGCTGTCCGGAGCTCCAATGGGGGCAGCATGGAAATTAATAATGGGAAGATCATTTGCGAAACTTCACTTGTCTTCACTGACAAGATTTTTCTCTGTTCTTATTTCACGTTGTGGTGTTATTTAGAGGAGTCAGGATATATTTTTACTATATTAATTAAACACTTAATTTTATTTAATTGTAAGCAGAGTCAGGATAAGCTCTACCCTGACATCTGGTGGAAAGAATTTCAGAGAGTGTATTTGCATAGGCACGCCTACCCTATCCCAGACTACCGAGCTGTGGGACTGCTTGGTGACAAATGACTCACCCTCAGTTGGGTGGTACTTGCTAGACAAGGGACATGGGTTCCAAAACCCAGTGAATTGTGAGAAGCTGGGGAGAGGTATGTGTGTGTGATGGTGCAGTCTTCTTGTGTAGCCAGTAGTACCATTTCCACTCTCTTCACTATGGAATGTCAGAATTGATTTTTTTATTCCCTCAAGAATCTAAATACCGATTATGGAGCTGAACTCACTTTTGGCTAATGGTGCACTAGCATTGAGGTTCCCCTACTAAGAGCTGAGATCACTGAGAGTTGAAATCATTAAAGAGCTGCAATTACTGAGCTGAGAGCACTGAGTACTGTGCGAGCTAGTAGGGGAGCCTGAAGCTATACTTTGGAGCCGAGCAGCTGGTGGAGTGGAGCAGTTGTGGGGATGGCTGGAGCAGATCATGGGATAGCTGGTGGCAGCGGAGCGGCTGGCAGAGCGGAGTAGCTGTGGGATGGGTGGAGTGGCCCAGAGAGCGAGCGGAGCTGAGCAGTTTGCAGGGAGAACTAGAGCAGCTCATGGAGCAGAGCAGTTGGTGGAGCGGAGCAGTTTCTGAGGACGGCTGGAGGAGCAGAGTGGAGCAGCTGGTAAAGCGGAGCAGTTCGTGGAGAAGGCGGAAGCAGAACCCACGGAGAGGCAGGGCAGTTGGCCCCGGACCACGTAAGGTGCCCCTTTCTACCCAGGCTGGGGGGAGGGACCTCTACAGATAAACTCTCGAACTCTGGGGTGGCATTGACGAGAGACTTTTGGGTTGTTGGACTTTGGGGTGATTGGACTTAAACCCCTAAGGCGAAAAAGGACAGTGCCAAACGTACTTGGAGGTGGGTTTTTGTTTATGGTTTGTGTTATAACCCTGTTTGTGGTGTTTCTCCAATGGGATGCTGCATTGATTCCTTCCTTTATTAAAAAGATTTTGCTACACTCAGACTCCGTGCTTGCGAGAGGGGAAGTATTGCCTCCTAGAGGCGCCCAGGGGGGTGTGCTATGTGAGTGTCCCAGGTCACTGGGCGGGGGCTCGAGCCAGTTATGCATTGTGTTATGAAATGGAACCCCTGGATACTGAACCCGGCCCTTGTTGCTGCCAACTCAGAGAGGCAAAAGGGTTACATAATCAAGCCAAAACCTTAGTGTCACTTATTTTTTTCTCTGTCCTAGCAAGAATGAATTGAATTTTGTGACTTTCTGGAAAGTGCAGAGAGATTAAATGTGGGGAATTCAGTCTCAGTGTTTGTGAGCTGATGTTTTCCTCTCACAGGTCAGTGCCTGCATTGAAATAGCAAGAGGAATCTAAGGGCTGCTGTACGCTGGGCACTGAACTGGAAGAGCGACATTTCTCAGGGTGTGAAGCCCACCCCCCAAACCCATAGAGTTAAGATGACCTAAGCCCTGATTAGATAGTGCTAAATAAAAGGAAGAATTGTTCTGTCCATGTAGCTATTACAGGGATGGGAAAACCCCTCCAGTCACTGTCTACTCCAGAGTGCTATAGCAGTGCCACAGCAGTGTTTGAAGTGTAGACAGAGTGAAACTAGATCTGGCTCCAGTTTGCACTGTGGATGCTCAGGCACATACAGTATGTCTACACTAGGGGATTATTCCGATTTTACAGAAACCAATTTTTGGAAACAGATTGTGTAAAGTTGAGGGCACACGGCCACACTAAGCACATTAATTTGGCTGTGAGCACAGTTATGCCCCAATGTCACAGAAACTGGTAAATAATCCCAGTGCCCAGATGTGAAGGCATCTGAACTACAGACCACAGAAAACCTGGCCCCCAAAGCACAGGGGGGATTGGGGGTTCGTTCTCCTTGCTTAGCCATGTGCAGTCGCACAGAGAGCGCGTTTAAAAGTCTCTCCTCCCACAGAGCGGGAATGGGAAATGATTCTCAATTTGAAGCCTGATGTGAATGAGGATGTCTGGACCAAGGGGCCAGGGACTGGCCTTTGCTAGAGAAACCACTGTCAAGTTTTAGCAAATTAGGAAAAATCAGCAAATAAGAACAACCTCAGGTATCAGTAACAAAATCCCACAGGGAGCAGTTTCTGGCACTACACCTGCACAACTCTGCTCCCCGCTCTTCTCGGGCTCCTGCTCTCTGCTTAGCTCAACTCTGCTCTGGCCCAGGCAGTTCCCGCTCCCATGGAGGATGGGACCACAGCCAGCTATAGGAACTGCAGGATCCAATTCGAATACCTGGCAGTGGTCCAGGTCTTCAGCGGCACTTCGGCAGTGGGTCCTTCACTCGCTCCAAGTCTTCCATGGCACTGAAGGACCCGCCACCGAAATGCCACTGAAGACCTGGAGTGAGTGAAGGACCCACAGCTGAAGTGCCACTGAAGACTCAAGCTGCCGCCAGATGAGTAAAAATTAAAAAGTTAGGCTCTCTTCTTTAAGGCGTGGGGCCCTTATAGGTGCAGGCATGGGGCCCTCTTAAGTGCGGGGTCCAGTTTGGGGGAATCGGGGGAATTGACCTAAAGCTGGCACTGGATGGGACCCCCTGGCCTGGTGACTCCCTCATTACACTGCCCGGCCTGTCAGTCCAGCTAACTTGGAGCTTTGGCCTCTCCCCATTGCCCCTGGGGACTGTCAGTCTCAGGGGCCTGATTTTCCACTGACCCTTTCCACCTCTATTGGTGCTAGGAACTAGCCAACCGACCCCCCCACCCCCCCCACCACCACACACACTAAGTTTTAGTAAAGGGTCAACAGTCCCTTACACAAGCCAGCCCCGTGAGGGTCACTGATGGCCAGAGAAGGCAGCACAAGCTGTTTCCATGGTGTAATGGGCAACACTTGGGACACTGAATCCTGCAATCTGAGTTCAACTCTCAGTGGGACCTGGTGTTGGCTTGTGGTAAAGCCCTGGAGCTCACAGTCCTCAACTTCCCTGTCTCTAGTTGTACAAGAGTGAGTCTTTTCCCTCCTGCTGGGTGACTCACCCACGGGAGCCAGGTCTTTGGTCATGATGGCCACAATGGGTTGGGGCTCTAAAAATTGCCACCCTAGTTGCTGATTCCTGCAGTTTGACATGGTGGTTGGGATTCTCGCTGCTTCAGCTGGTGCCCACAAGTTTGGCCCCTGTGCTTCCTGCCACACTTTTCCTCTGGCCCACATGGCGCTTGAAGAAAGGAGTGCCAGGGCTGGGATTAATAGTCAGGGCTTGGCAGGACGGAGGAAGAGCCCCAGGCTGGAGCCCCACACACCTTCCCTCCTCCGGGCACCTAGAGCAGAGGCAGCCCAGCTCTGTCTACTGGATACCTCGGCAGAGTAGGTGAGTTCATGGAAATACAGTCTGGTCCCAAAGCCTCCTCCAACCCTGCTCATCACTAGCTGTCAGAGGAGAGCTCATTCACACCTCGCTTACAAATCATCATTTGAAATTCTAAGGGTACATTTTCACTACCCGCCGTATCGGCGGGTAGCAATCGATTGCTCGGGGAGCGATATATCGCGTCTCATCTAGACGCGATATATCGATCCCCAAAAACTCTTATATCGATTCCGTAACTCCACCAACCCGAATGGAGTTGCGGAATCGACAGGGGGAGCCATGGACATCGATCCTGCGCCGTGAGGACGGTGAGTAATTCGATCTTAGATACTTCAACTTCAGCTACGTTATTCACGTAGCTGAAGTTGCGTATCTGAGACTGATTTTCCCCCGTAGTGTAGACCAGCCCTTAGGTTGGTCAACATTGCTGAAGCCAATGCCCCGACATTGTCAGCAAACACAACAGCTGCGTGAGGAAACCTGGCTTTGTCCAGACTTTCCAAACCTATTTAACTTTCTCAAGTACAAGTATTTTTCATATGTTGTACCTGCTTTTAAAGTGTGTGTTAACGTTTCAATTTCCATTCAAATTTGCAACCAATGACAACATTGGCAGAGCTGCATGTAACTAGTTGACAGCTGGGGGGCGGGGTGTTGGGGAAATTCAAGGGAGGGGGTGCACAGCTCCCTGGCTGTGGGGCGTATAGGGAATGCCCAGTTTCACTGAATTGAGTCTCCTACTGCAGCACCTCAGTAGGTTACATCAGAGAGGAGCTGCAGGGTCTAGGCAGTGGGATGCCTGTGCCTTTAAGAGCCCAGCCCTGGGAAGCCCATGCTGAGAGGTGCTGGCTGTGGGAGGGGAAATAAAAAAGTCCCTCTGCTCCCTGCCCCATGTTTGCAAACACTGGAGTCTCAGCCCCCCGGGGTAACTGTTACCTCTCTGCCCCTGCCTGTGCCGGGGTTTGACCCTCTGGCAGCATCTCTCCCTGGGCTTAACTCCGGCTCCTTCCCTCGTCCCTGATTTTGCCCTTCAGCCCCTCTCCTAACTCTGCCTCCAGCTGCTTAACCCCCCCCGACCAACCCATTTCCACCCCCTCTCAGACCCTGGCCACCCTCTTCTCTGATTTGCTCCCCTTTGCCCCTTGTTAATCCCTGTAAAAAGTAGGGGGTGCTGGGTCCCATTCTTGGGGGGGAGGCGGGCTGGGCACCTGGCCCCTGCCTGCCCAATGCTCAAAGCACCCCCCACGATCTTGCGGATGTTTGCCAAGTGCTGCAGGGTCACCTGCAGTGGGGAGAGAGACACGGTTAGGGGGTGATGTAGCCAAGGATACCTCACCCAACACTGAGATGCAGCCACCTCTGGGGTGGGTTGCACAAGTCAGCAAATGAATTTGCAACAGGAAATGCACTGAAAGGCCGAAGCAGCTGCAGGAAGTGGAGAAAAAGCAGGAGCCCTGGATCCCAGCCCTGCCCCTCTCCAACTCTACCCCCCAACCTCCACTTTCCTCCCAGAGTTGGGGGGAGAACCCAAGAGTCTTGATCCCCAGCCTTGCTCACCCCCATATTTCGGTATGACTCCATCCAATAGCTGCCTCCCCAAATTGCAGGGCAGCACCACAGGGCAGACCAGGGACCTGCCTGTTTGCACAGGATGGGCGACGCCAGTGCCCCAGGGTGCGGAGAGATGATGCTAAGGGAGAAGCAGGCAGCAGACAGCCTCCATGACAGAGAAGGAAGTTCTAGGGGGTGCCATGCTGCAAGGAGTGAGGGAGGTTGGCAGGGAATGGAAGGATCTTCCCTCACAGCAGGTGCGTCTGTTTCCCCACCGCAATTCCTTCCCAGCCCAACCCCGGCCCAGGCTAATCCCGGCCCAGCTACCAGGGTTAAATTTGACCTGGATTTCCCAGATGTTGGTGGAGGGGAATGGGGCTGGGGAGCATGAGTATCTACTCCCCCTTCCCCAGACACAGTTGCATGGGAACTGACCAAAGGAGCCTGCAGCACTGCTGCCTAGAGGAAACTGAGGCATCAGCCAGTGACAGACACATCATGGCTGTCCTCATCCTTTTTCCATATACAACTTGGCGAGGGGAAGGGGGTAAGCTCAGGGCAGTTGCACAGTTAACCTGTGGAACTCCTTGCCAGAGGATGTTGTGAAGGCCAAGACTATAACAGCGTTCAAAAAAGAACTAGATAAGATTATGGTGGATAGGTCCATCAAGGGCTTTTAGCCAGGGTGGGCAGGGATGGTGCCTGTAGCCTGTTTGCCAGAAGCTGGGAATGGGCGGCAGGGGATGGATCACTTGATGATTCCCTGCTCTGTTCATTCCCTCTGGGGCACCTGGCACTGGCCACTGTCAGAAGACAGGAGAATACTGGGCTAGGTGGACTTTGCGTCTGAACCAGTCTGGCCGCTCTTATGTCTCCCTTGGCGCAGCAGTGACACCCAGTGGGCAGTCAGAGTAATGCACAGAAGGTGTTTTCCTTGGCGCAGCAGTGACAGCCAGTGGCCAATCAGGGTAACACACAGAGCATGTTTCCCTTGGAGCAGCAGTGACACCTCGTGGTCATTCAGGGTAATGCACAGAAAGCGTTTCCATTGATAGAGCAATGACACCCAGCGGTCAGGTGGTGTAATGCACAGCGTGTGTCTGCCTTCTAGGAGCAGTGACACCCACGGACCAGTCACGGTAAGGCACAGAGTGTATTTCTCACCAAGCTGGGTAATGCACAGAGCATGTTTCCCATGGAGCAGCAGTGACACCCAGTGACCAGCAGGAGTGGCATCAGACTCTTTTCGTTTGGTGGGAGACTGAGGTGGGTAGACAAAAAAAATTGGGGGGCTGTGCCCCCCATCACCTGGCCTCTCCCATGCCTCTGCTCCTTCTCAGTTAAAGGCCAGGCTCATCTCCTCTCCCACGGGCCAGGGATTACAGCAATACAACCTTTATTAAAATAAAATAGTGAACAGTTTACTTTCAATAAGCTAAATCTGTCCAAATTTTAGTATTAAATCCAAAGTTCTTAAAGATCCCATCAACAACCAAAACCTAAATGAAAATTTGAAACCAAAAACAATGCTTAATTTAAAACCCAAACATTAAGAAAAACTTTGTTTTTAAAAATAAAAACTAACAAATGCCATAAATTAATAATTTCAAGGTTTTATCAAAAAGGTGTGCTACAGCAGGATGATAAAATAACATCAAATAAATAAGCCTGAACTCTAAAACCTCCTATAAAGGAATTGAATCCTTGAATACTGGCCAAATCTGTATAAAATATGCAGAAGTATGTCAAAACTGGTGTTGCAGGTCAGCCATTCGAATCCAGCAAATGTCAATTAAAATCTCCATTCCAACTTAAAAAACCAAAACAACCCAATAAACCAAAACAGTCACCGCCTGAAACAAACCTGCACAGAGCAAAATTAAACCTGTGCCAACATTGGAACAAATGATGTAAATGTCTAATTCTAACTTCTTGTTTCTTGCAGGAGGAAAGTGTTTTGCACCCCAGTAACCAGGCTATCACTGCAGCTTTCCTTTCACGAAATAAGATTTTTACCAAATATAAATTGCCCTCAAATTTCTCTAAGAGAAATTGAAATTGTATCTTTGCACTAATATCCCAAGTGTGCAAGTCCATCCCCTCAGAGCAGCCCCACACCCTGAGCCCAGGGGAGAATCCCAACTAGTTTGGGCATTTGTAACCCTGGGGCCTGAAGCTGATGAGAGAAAGGGAAGTGAGCCATCTTGGAGCTTTCCGATACCACCTGCTGGGAGCACAGGGAATTGACTGAGCGACGTCCTGGCTGATTTTGACCTTGTTCTCCACCAGCAGGCTCCACTGGAGAGCTCAGGAGTGACATGACCATGGGAGCACCCTATGTACATATTAAAATCTGGCATTTGGGGGCCATTGGGGTGAAATGTAGGTACTTTTGGGGTTGGGTCCCACATGCGAAGGGATGTGGACAATTTGGAGAGGGTCCAGCGGCGGGCAATAGAAATGATTAGGAGGCTGGGGCACATGACTTGCGAGACCCTACAGGCCATATCCTGTATGTTAAGCTAAGGCAAGGTTAGCATATCTATATTGTGACCTTTTACTAAGAAAGCAAAGTTGACCTGTATCTTGTTACTTAAATAGATAAGTACACACGCCTGTCTAAGACTTTTACTTAGACCAATCGACAATGGAGAATGGCATAGGGTTTTTTTTTTCAGTATTCTACCCACAGACTTAACAGGTACAACACAAGGGAACTTATGTGCATATGTACATGTCATCAACATGCACAAACATACTAGCCTGTGAAGTAAGCGTACCCTAACGTTTTGTGGGTGAGGAATGAAATTTGGACATAGGAGGAAGGAACGGCCGCTCCCCAGTGGTCTCGCAGTGCTAGGGAGAGAAGGCAGCGTTCTAATCCACCAGGAAGGGCTGCTCCCCAGTGGTCTCGCAGAGCTAGGGAGAATGCAGCGCCCTAATCCCGCAGTAACGGCCGCTCCCCAGTGGTCTCGCAGAGCTAGGGAGAGAAGGCAGCGCCCTAATCCCGCAAGAAGGGCTGCTCCCCAGTCGTCTCGCAGAGCTTGGGAGAGAAGGCAGCGCCCTAATCCCGCAGGAAGGGCAGCTCCCTAGTGGTCTCACAGAGCTAGGGAGAGAAGGCTTCACCCTAATCCCGCAGTAACGGCCGCTCCCCAGTGGTCTCGCAGAGCTAGGGAGTGAAGGCAGCGCCCTAATCCCGCAGGAAGGGCTGCTCCCCGGTCGTCTCGCAGAGCTAGGGAGAGAAGGCAGCGCCCTAATCCCGCAGGAAGGGCTGCTCCCCGGTCGTCTCGCAGAGCTAGGGAGAGAAGCCAGCGTCCTAATCCCGCAGGAAGGGCTGCTCCCCAGTTGTCTCGCAGAGCTAGGGAGAGGAGACAGCGCCCTAATCCCGCAGGAACGGACGCTCCCAAAGTGGTCTCGCAGAGCTAGGAACAGAAGGCAGCGCCCTAATCCCGCAGGAAGGGCTTCTCCAAAGTCGTCTTGGAGAGCTACGGAGAGGAGGCAGCGCCCTAATCCCACAGGAACGGCCGCTCCCCAGTGGTCTCGCAGAGCTAGTGAGTGAACGCAGCACCCTAATCCCGCAGGAATTTCTGCTCCCCAGTGGTCTCACAGAGCTAGGGAGAGAAGGCTTCACCCTAATCCCGCAGTAACGGCCGCACCCCTGTGGTCTCGCAGAGCTAGGGAGTGAAGGCAGCGCCCTAATCCCGCAGGAAGGGCTGCTCCCCGGTCGTCTCGCAGAGCTAGGGAGAGAAGGCAGCGCCCTAATCCCGCAGGAAGGGCTGCTCCCCGGTCGTCTCGCAGAGCTAGGGAGAGAAGCCAGCGTCCTAATCCCGCAGGAAGGGCTGCTCCCCAGTTGTCTCGCAGAGCTAGGGAGAGGAGACAGCGCCCTAATCCCGCAGGAACGGCCGCTCCCCAGTGGTCTCGCAGAGCTTGGGAGAGAAGGCAGCGCCCTAATCCCGCAGGATTGGCCGCTCCCCAGTGGTCTCGCAGAGCTAGGGAGGGAAGGCAGCGCCCTAATCCCACAGGAACGGCCGCTCCCCAGTGGTCTTGCAGAGCTAGGGAGAGAAGGCAGCGCCCTAATCCCGCAGGGAGGGCCGCTCCCCAGTGGTCTCGCAGAGCTACGGAGAGAAGGCAGCTCCCTAATCCCGCAGGAATTTCTGCTCCCCAGTGGTCTCACAGAGCTAGTTAGAGAAGGCAGCACCCAAATCCTGCAGGAAGGGCTGCTCCCCAGGCCCCTGGAAGAGCTGTGGTGGGAAGTCAGCACCCCGCCGACGCAGGAAGGTCCGCTCCCCAGTGGTCTCACAGAGCTAGTGAGAGAAGGCAGCGTTCTAATCCACCAGGAAGGGCTGCTCCCCAGTGGTCTCGCAGAGCTAGGGAGAATGCAGCGCCCTAATCCCGCAAGAAGGGCTGCTCCCCAGTCGTCTCGCAGAGCTTGGGAGAGAAGGCAGCGCCCTAATCCCGCAGGAAGGGCTGCTCCCCAGTCGTCTCGCAGACCTAGGGAGAGAAGGCAGCGCCCTAATCCCGCAGGAAGGGCTGCTCCCCAGTCGTCTCGCAGAGCTAGGGAGAGAAGGCAGCACCCAAATGCCGCAGGAAGGGCTGCTCCCCAGGCCCCTGGAAGAGCTGGGGATGAAAGTCAGCACCCCACCGACGCAGGAATGTCCGCTCCCCAGTGGTCTCACAGAGCTAGTGAGAGAAGGCAGCGTCCTAATCCCGCAGGAAGGGCTGCTCCCCAGTGGTCTCGCAGAGCTAGGGAGAGAAGGCAGCGCCCTAATCCCGCAGTAACGGCCGCTCCCCAGTGGTCTCGCAGAGCTTGGGAGAGAAGGCAGCACCCTAATCCCGCAGGAAGTGCCGCTCCCCAGTGGTCTCGCAGAGCTAGGGAAAGAAGGCAGCGCCCTAATCCCGCAGGAACGGCCGCTCCCCAGTGGTCTCGCAGAGCTAGGGAGAGAAGGCAGCGCCCTAATCCCGCAGGGAGGGCCGCTCCCAAGTGGTCTCGTAGAGCTACGGAGAGAAGGCAGCGCCCTAATCCCGCAGGAATTTCTGCTCCCCAGTGGTCTCGCAGAGCTAGGGAGAGAAGGCAGCGCCCTAATCCCGCAGGAATTTCTGCTCCCCAGTGGTCTCGCAGAGTTTGGGAGAGAAGGCAGCGCCCTAATCCCGCAGGAAGGGCTGCTCCCCAGTTGTCTCGCACAGCTATGGAGAGAAGGCAGCGCCCTAATCCCGCAGGAAGTGGAGCTCCCCAGTCGTCTCGCAGAGCTAGGGAGAGAAGGCAGCGCCCTAATCCCGCAGGAAGGGCTGCTCCCCAGTCGTCTCGCAGACCTAGGGAGAGAAGGCAGCGCCCTAATCCCGCAGGAAGTGCTGCTCCCCAGTCGTCTCGCAGAGCTAGGGAGAGAAGGCAGCGCCCTAATCCCGCAGGAAGGGCTGCTCCCCAGTTGTCTCGCACAGCTAGGGAGAGAAGGCAGCGCCCTAATCCCGCAGTAACGGCCGCTCCCTAGTGGTCTCGCAGAGCTAGGGAGAGGAGGCAGCGCCCTAATCCCGCAGGAACGGCCGCTCCCCAGTGGTCTCGAAGAGCTAGGGACAGAAGGCAGTGCTCTAATCCCACAGGAACGGCCGCTCCCCAGTGGTCTCGCAGACCTACGGAGAGGAGGCAGCTCCCTAATCCCGCAGGAATTTCTGCTCCCCAGTGGTCTCGCAGAGCTAGGTAGAGAAGGCAGCGCCCTAATCCCGCAGGAAGGGCTGCTCACCAGTCGTCTCGCAGAGCTAGGGAGAGCAGGCAGCGCCCTAATCCCGCAGGAAGGGCTGCTCCCCAGTCGTCTTGGAGAGCTAGGGAGAGGAGGCAGCGCCCTAATCCCACAGGAACGGCCGCTCCCCAGTGGTCTCGCAGAGCTAGTGAGTGAAGGGAGCACCCTAATCCCACAGGAATTTCTGCTCCCCAGTGGTCTCACAGAGCGAGGGAGAGAAGGCAGCACCCTAATCCCGCAGGAAGGGCTGCTCCCCAGGGCCCTGGAAGAGCTGGGGAGGGAAGCCAGCACCCCGCCGACGCAGGAAGGTCCGCTACCCAGTGGTCTCACAGAGCTAGGGAGAGAAGGCAGCGTCCTAATCCCGCAGGAAGGGCTGCTCCCCAGTGGTCTCGCAGAGCTAGGAAGAAGGCAGCGCCCTAATCCCGCAGTAACGGCCGCTCCCCAGTGGTCTCGCAGAGCTAGGGAGAGAAGGCAGCGCCCTAATCCCGCAGGAACGGCTGCTCCCCAGTGGTCTCGCAGAGCTAGTTAGAGAAGGCAGCACCCAAATCCTGCAGGAAGGGCTGCTCCCCAGGCCCCTGGAAGAGCTGTGGAGGGAAGTCAGCACCCCGTCGACGCAGGAAGGTCCGCTCCCCAGTGGTCTCACAGAGCTAGTGAGAGAAGGCAGCGTCCTAATCCACCAGGAAGGGCTGCTCCCCAGTTGTCTCGCAGAGCTAGGGAGAATGCAGCGCCCTAATCCCGCAGTAACGGCCGCTCCCCAGTGGTCTCGCAGAGCTAGGGAGAGAAGGCAGCGTCCTAATCCCGCAAGAAGGGCTGCTCCCCAGTCGTCTCGCAGAGCTTGGGAGAGAAGGCAGCGCCCTCATCCCGCAGGAAGGGCTGCTCCCCAGTCGTCTCGCAGAGCTAGGGAGAGAAGGAAGAGCCCTAATCACGCAGGAAGGGCTGCACCCCAGTCGTCTCGCAGAGCTAGGGACAGGAGGCAGCCCCCTAATCCCGCAAGAAGGAATTTCTGCTCCCCAGTGGTCTCACAGAGCTAGCGAGAGAAGGCAGCACCCAAATGCCGCAGGAAGGGCTGCACCCCAGGCCCCTGGAAGAGCTGGGGAGGAAAGTCAGCACCCCGCCGACGCAGGAAGGTCCGCTCCCCAGTGGTCTCACAGAGCTAGTGAGAGAAGGCAGCGTCCTAATCCCGCAGGAAGGGCTGCTCCCCAGTGGTCTCGCAGAGCTAGGGAGAGAAGGCAGCGCCCTAATCCCGCAGGAAGGGCTGCTCCCCAGTTGTCTCGCACAGCTAGGGAGAGAAGGCAGCGCCCTAATCCCGCAGTAACGGCCGCTCCCTAGTAGTCTCGCAGAGCTAGGGAGAGGATGCAGAGCACTAATCCCGCAGGAACGGCCGCTCCCCAGTGGTCTCGAAGAGGTAGGGACAGAAGGCAGCGCTCTAATCCCACAGGAACGGCCGCTCCCCAGTGGTCTCGCAGAGCTACGGAGAGGAGGCAGCTCCCTAATCCCGCAGGAATTTCTGCTCCCCAGTGGTCTCTCAGAGCTAGGGAGAGAAGGCAGCACCCAAATCCCGCAGGAAGGACTGCTCCCCAGGCCCCTGGAAGAGCTGGGGAGGGAAGTCAGCACCCCGCCGACGCAGGAAGGTCTGCTCCCCAGTGGTCTCACAGAGCTAGTGAGAGAAGGCAGCGTCCTAATCCCGCAGGAAGGGGTGCTCCCCAGTGATCTCGCAGAGCTAGGTAGAGAAGGCAGCGCCCTAATCCCGCAGGAAGGGCTGCTCACCAGTCGTCTCGCAGAGCTAGGGAGAGCAGGCAGCGCCCTAATCCCGCAGGAAGGGCTGCTCCCCAGTCGTCTCGGAGAGCTAGGGAGAGGAGGCAGCGCCCTAATCCCACAGGAAGGGCTGCTCCCCAGTCATCTCGTAGAGCTAGGGAGAGGAGGCAGCGCCCTAATCCCGCAAGAAGGGCCGCTCCCCAGTGGTCTCGCAGAGCTAGGGAGAGAAGGCAGCGCCCTAATCCCGCAGGAAGGGCTGCTCCCCAGTCATCTCGTAGAGCTAGGGAGAGGAGGTAGCGCCCTAATCCCGCAGGGAGGGCCGCTCCCCAGTGGTCTCGCAGAGCTACGGAGAGAAGGCAGCGCCCTAATCCCGCAGGAAGGGCTGCTCACCAGTCGTCTCGCAGAGCTAGGGAGAGCAGGCAGCGCCCTAATCCCGCAGGAAGGGCTGCTCCCCAGTCGTCTTGGAGAGCTAGGGAGAGGAGGCAGCGCCTTAATCCCACAGGAACGGCCGCTCCCCAGTGGTCTCGCAGAGCTAGTGAGTGAAGGCAGCACCCTAATCCCACAGGAATTTCTGCTCCCCAGTGGTCTCGCAGAGCTACGGAGAGAAGGCAGCGTCCTAATCCCGCAGGAAGGGCTGCTCCCCAGTGGTCTCGCAGAGCTAGGAAGAAGGCAGCGCCCTAATCCCGCAGTAACGGCCGCTCCCCAGTGGTCTCGCAGAGCTAGGGAGAGAAGGCAGCGCCCTAATCCCGCAGGAAGGGCTGCTCCCCAGTGGTCTCGCAGAGCTAGGGAGAGAAGGCAGCGCCCTAATCCCGCAGGAAGGGCTGCTCCCCAGTCGTCTCGCAGACCTAGGGAGAGGAGGCAGTCCCTAATCCCGCAAGAAGGAATTTCTGCTCCCCAGTGGTCTCACAGAGCTAGGGAGAGAAGGCAGCACCCAAATGCCGCAGGAAGGGCTGCTCCCCAGGCCCCTGGAAGAGCTGGGGAGGGAAGTCAGCACCCCGCCGACGCAGGAAGGTCTGCTCCCCAGTGGTCTCACAGAGCTAGTGAGAGAAGGCAGCGTCCTAATCCCGCAGGAAGGGCTGCTCCCCAGTGGTCTCGCAGAGCTAGGGAGAGAAGGCAGCGCCCTAATCCCGCAGTAACGGCCGCTCCCCAGTGGTCTCGCAGAGCTTGGGAGAGAAGACAGCACCTTAATCCCGCAGGAAGTGCCGCTCCCCAGTGGTCTCGCAGAGCTAGGGAAAGAAGGCAGCGCCCTAATCCCGCAGGAACGCCCGCTCCCCAGTGGTCTCACAGAGCTAGGGAGAGAAGGCAGCGCCCTAATCCCGCAGGAATTTCTGCTCCCCAGTGGTCTCGCAGAGCTAGGGAGAGAAGGCAGCGCCCTAATCCCGCAGGAAGGGCTGCTCCCCTGTTGTCTTGCACAGCTATGGAGAGAAGGCAGCGCCCTAATCCCGCAGGAAGTGGTGCTCCCTAGTCGTCTCGCAGAGCTAGGGAGAGAAGGCAGCGCCCTAATCCCGCAGGAAGGGATACTCCCCAGTCGTCTCGCAGAGCTAGGGAGAGAAGGCAGCGCCCTAATCCCGCAGGAAGGGCTGCTCCCCGGTCGTCTCGCAGAGCTAGGAAGAGAAGGCAGTGCCCTAATCCCGCAAGAAGGGCTGCTCCCCGGTCGTCTCGCAGAGCTAGGGAGAGAAGGCAGCGCCCTAATCCCGCAGAAAGTGCTGCTCCCCGGTCGTCTCGCAGAGCTAGGGAGAGAAGGCAGCGCCCTAATCCCGCAGGAAGGGCTGCTCCCCAGTTGTCTCGCACAGCTAGGGAGAGAAGGCAGCGCCCTAATCCCGCAGTAACGGCCGCTCCCTAGTGGTCTCGCAGAGCTAGGGAGAGGAGGCAGCGCCCTAATCCCGCAAGAACGGCCGCTCCACAGTGGTCTCGAAGAGCTAGGGACAGAAGGCAGCGCTCTAATCCCACAGGAACGGCCGCTCCCCAGTGGTCTCGCAGAGCTACGGAGAGGAGGCAGCTCCCTAATCCCGCAGGAATTTCTGCTCCCCAGTGGTCTCACAGAGCTAGGGAGAGAAGGCAGCACCCAAATCCCGCAGGAAGGACTGCTCTCCAGGCCCCTGGAAGAGCTGGGGAGGGAAGTCAGCACCCCGCCGACGCAGGAAGGTCTGCTCCCCAGTGGTCTCACAGAGCTAGTGAGAGAAGGCAGCACCCTAATCCCGCAGTAACGGCCGCTCCCCAGTGGTCTCGCAGAGCTAGGTAGAGAAGGCAGCGCCCTAATCCCGCAGGAAGGGCTGCTCACCAGTCGTCTCGCAGAGCTAGGGAGAGCAGGCAGCGCCCTAATCCCGCAGGAAGGGCTGCTCCCCAGTCGTCTTGGAGAGCTAGGGAGAGGAGGCAGCGCCCTAATCCCACAGGAACGACCGCTCCCCAGTGGTCTCGCAGAGCTAGTGAGTGAAGGCAGCGCCCTAATCCCACAGGAACGGCCGCTCCCCAGTGGTCTTGCAGAGCAAGGGAGAGAAGGCAGCGCCCTAATCCCGCAGGGAGGGCCGCTCCCCAGTGGTCTCGCAGAGCTACGGAGAGAAGGCAGCGCCCTAATCCCGCAGGAAGGGCTGCTCACCAGTCGTCTCGCAGAGCTAGGGAGAGCAGGCAGCGCCCTAATCCCGCAGGAAGGGCTGCTCCCCAGTCGTCTTGGAGAGCTAGGGAGAGGAGGCAGCGCCCTAATCCCACAGGAACGGCCGCTCCCCAGTGGTCTCGCAGAGCTAGTGAGTGAAGGCAGCACCCTAATCCCACAGGAATTTCTGCTCCCCAGTGGTCTCACAGAGCGAGGGAGAGAAGGCAGCACCCTAATCCCGCAGGAAGGGCTGCTCCCCAGGGCCCTGGAAGAGCTGGGGAGGGAAGCCAGCACCCCGCCGACGCAGGAAGGTCCGCTCCCCAGTGGTCTCATAGAGCTAGGGAGAGAAGGCAGCGCCCTAATCCCGCAGGGAGGGCCGCTCCCCAGTGGTCTCGCAGAGCTAGGAAGAAGGCAGCGCCCTAATCCCGCAGTAACGGCCGCTCCCCAGTGGTCTCGCAGAGCTAGGGAGAGAAGGCAGCGCCCTAATCCCGCAGGAAGGGCTGCTCCCCAGTGGTCTCGCAGAGCTAGTGAGAGAAGGCAGCGCCCTAATCCCGCAGGAAGGGCTGCTCCCCAGTCGTCTCGCAGAGCTAGGGAGAGGAGGCAGTCCCTAATCCCGCAAGAAGGAATTTCTGCTCCCCAGTGGTCTCACAGAGCTAGGGAGAGAAGGCAGCACCCAAATGCCGCAGGAAGGGCTGCTCCCCAGGCCCCTGGAAGAGCTGGGGAGGGAAGTCAGCACCCCGCCGACGCAGGAAGGTCTGCTCCCCAGTGGTCTCACAGAGCTAGTGAGAGAAGGCAGCGCCCTAATCCCGCAGGAAGGGCTGCTCCCCAGTGGTCTCGCAGAGCTAGGGAGAGAAGGCAGCGCCCTAATCCCGCAGTAACGGCCGCTCCCCAGTGGTCTCGCAGAGCTTGGGAGAGAAGACAGCACCTTAATCCCGCAGGAAGTGCCGCTCCCCAGTGGTCTCTCAGAGCTAGGGAAAGAAGGCAGCGCCCTAATCCCGCAGGAACGCCCGCTCCCCAGTGGTCTCACAGAGCTAGGGAGAGAAGGCAGCGCCCTAATCCCGCAGGGAGGGCCGCTCCCAAGTTGTCTCGCAGAGCTACGGAGAGAAGGCAGCGCCCTAATCCCGCAGGAATTTCTGCTCCCCAGTGGTCTCGCAGAGCTAGGGAGAGAAGGCAGCACCCTAATCCCGCAGGAAGGGCTGCTCCCCAGTCGTCTCGCAGAGCTAGGGAGAGAAGGCAGCGCCCTAATCCCGCGGGAAGGGCTGCTCCCCAGTCGTCTCGCAGAGCTACAGAGAGAAGGCAGCGCCCTAATCCCGCAGGAAGGGCTGCTCCCCGGTCGTCTCGCAGAGCTAGGGAGAGAAGGCAGCGCCCTAATCCCGCAGGAAGGGCTGCTCCCCAGTCGTCTCGCAGAGCTAGGGAGAGAAGGCAGCGCCCTAATCCCGCAGGAAGGGCTGCTCCCCAGGCCCCTGGATGATCAGAGGAGGGAAGCCAGCACCCCCCGACGCAGGAAGGTCCGCTCCCCAGTGGTCTCACAGAGCTAGGGAGAGAAGGCAGCGTCCTAATCCCGCAGAAAGGGCTGCTCCCCAGTGGTCTCGCAGAGCTAGGGAGAGAAGGCAGCACCCTAATCCCGCAGGAAGGGCTGCTCCCCAGTCGTCTCGCAGAGCTAGGGAGAGAAGGCAGCGCCCTAATCCCGCAGGAAGGGCTGCTCCCCGGTCGTCTCGCAGAGCTAGGGAGAGAAGGCAGCGCCCTAATCCCGCAGGAAGGGCTGCTCCCCAGTCGTCTCGCAGAGCTAGGGAAAGAAGGCAGCGCCCTAATCCCGCAGGAACGCCCGCTCCCCAGTGGTCTCACAGAGCTAGGGAGAGAAGGCAGCGCCCTAATCCCGCAGGGAGGGCCGCTCCCAAGTTGTCTCGCAGAGCTACGGAGAGAAGGCAGCGCCCTAATCCCGCAGGAATTTCTGCTCCCCAGTGGTCTCGCAGAGCTAGGGAGAGAAGGCAGCACCCTAATCCCGCAGGAAGGGCTGCTCCCCAGTCGTCTCGCAGAGCTAGGGAGAGAAGGCAGCGCCCTAATCCCGCGGGAAGGGCTGCTCCCCAGTCGTCTCGCAGAGCTACAGAGAGAAGGCAGCGCCCTAATCCCGCAGGAAGGGCTGCTCCCCGGTCGTCTCGCAGAGCTAGGGAGAGAAGGCAGCGCCCTAATCCCGCAGGAAGGGCTGCTCCCCAGTCGTCTCGCAGAGCTAGGGAGAGAAGGCAGCGCCCTAATCCCGCAGGAAGGGCTGCTCCCCAGGCCCCTGGATGATCAGAGGAGGGAAGCCAGCACCCCCCGACGCAGGAAGGTCCGCTCCCCAGTGGTCTCACAGAGCTAGGGAGAGAAGGCAGCGTCCTAATCCCGCAGAAAGGGCTGCTCCCCAGTGGTCTCGCAGAGCTAGGGAGAGAAGGCAGCACCCTAATCCCGCAGGAAGGGCTGCTCCCCAGTCGTCTCGCAGAGCTAGGGAGAGAAGGCAGCGCCCTAATCCCGCAGGAAGGGCTGCTCCCCGGTCGTCTCGCAGAGCTAGGGAGAGAAGGCAGCGCCCTAATCCCGCAGGAAGGGCTGCTCCCCAGTCGTCTCGCAGAGCTAGGGAGAGAAGGCAGCGCCCTAATCCCGCAGGAAGGGCTGCTCCCCAGGCCCCTGGATGATCAGAGGAGGGAAGCCAGCACCCCCCGACGCAGGAAGGTCCGCTCCCCAGTGGTCTCACAGAGCTAGGGAGAGAAGGCAGCGTCCTAATCCCGCAGAAAGGGCTGCTCCCCAGTGGTCTCGCAGAGCTAGGGAGAGAAGGCAGTGCCCTAATCCCGCAGGAAGGGCTGCTCCCCAGTCGTCTCACAGAGCTAGGGAGAGAAGGCAGCGCCCTAATCCCGCAGGAAGGGCTGCTCCCCAGTCATCTCGTAGAGCTAGGGAGAGGAGGCAGCGCCCTAATCCCGCAAGAAGGGCCGCTCCCCAGTGGTCTCGCAGAGCTAGGGAGAGAAGGCAGCGCCCTAATCCCGCAGGAAGGGCTGCTCCCCAGTCATCTCGTAGAGCTAGGGAGAGGAGGTAGCGCCCTAATCCCGCAGGGAGGGCCGCTCCCCAGTGGTCTCGCAGAGCTACGGAGAGAAGGCAGCGCCCTAATCCCGCAGGAAGGGCTGCTCACCAGTCGTCTCGCAGAGCTAGGGAGAGCAGGCAGCGCCCTAATCCCGCAGGAAGGGCTGCTCCCCAGTCGTCTTGGAGAGCTAGGGAGAGGAGGCAGCGCCTTAATCCCACAGGAACGGCCGCTCCCCAGTGGTCTCGCAGAGCTAGTGAGTGAAGGCAGCACCCTAATCCCACAGGAATTTCTGCTCCCCAGTGGTCTCGCAGAGCTACGGAGAGAAGGCAGCGTCCTAATCCCGCAGGAAGGGCTGCTCCCCAGTGGTCTCGCAGAGCTAGGAAGAAGGCAGCGCCCTAATCCCGCAGTAACGGCCGCTCCCCAGTGGTCTCGCAGAGCTAGGGAGAGAAGGCAGCGCCCTAATCCCGCAGGAAGGGCTGCTCCCCAGTGGTCTCGCAGAGCTAGGGAGAGAAGGCAGCGCCCTAATCCCGCAGGAAGGGCTGCTCCCCAGTCGTCTCGCAGACCTAGGGAGAGGAGGCAGTCCCTAATCCCGCAAGAAGGAATTTCTGCTCCCCAGTGGTCTCACAGAGCTAGGGAGAGAAGGCAGCACCCAAATGCCGCAGGAAGGGCTGCTCCCCAGGCCCCTGGAAGAGCTGGGGAGGGAAGTCAGCACCCCGCCGACGCAGGAAGGTCTGCTCCCCAGTGGTCTCACAGAGCTAGTGAGAGAAGGCAGCGTCCTAATCCCGCAGGAAGGGCTGCTCCCCAGTGGTCTCGCAGAGCTAGGGAGAGAAGGCAGCGCCCTAATCCCGCAGTAACGGCCGCTCCCCAGTGGTCTCGCAGAGCTTGGGAGAGAAGACAGCACCTTAATCCCGCAGGAAGTGCCGCTCCCCAGTGGTCTCGCAGAGCTAGGGAAAGAAGGCAGCGCCCTAATCCCGCAGGAACGCCCGCTCCCCAGTGGTCTCACAGAGCTAGGGAGAGAAGGCAGCGCCCTAATCCCGCAGGGAGGGCCGCTCCCAAGTGGTCTCGCAGAGCTACGGAGAGAAGGCAGCGCCCTAATCCCGCAGGAATTTCTGCTCCCCAGTGGTCTCGCAGAGCTAGGGAGAGAAGGCAGCACCCTAATCCCGCAGGAAGGGCTGCTCCCCAGTCGTCTCGCAGAGCTAGGGAGAGAAGGCAGCGCCCTAATCCCGCGGGAAGGGCTGCTCCCCAGTCGTCTCGCAGAGCTAGAGAGAGAAGGCAGCGCCCTAATCCCGCAGGAAGGGCTGCTCCCCGGTCGTCTCGCAGAGCTAGGGAGAGAAGGCAGCAGCCTAATCCCACAGGAAGGACTGCTCCCCAGTCCTCTCGCAGAGCTAGGGAGAGAAGGCAGCACCGTAATCCCGCAGGAACGGCCACTCCCCAGTGGTCTCGCAGAGCTAGGGAGAGAAGGCAGCGCCCCAATCCCGCAGGGAGGGCCGCTCCCCAGTGGTCTCGCAGAGCTCCGGAGAGAAGGCAGCGCCCTAATCCCACATGAATTTCTGCTCCCCAGTGGTCTCACAGAGCTAGGGAGAGAAGGCAGCACCCTAATTCCGCAGGAAGGGCTGCTCCCCAGGCCCCTGGATGATCAGAGGAGGGAAGCCAGCACCCCCCGACGCAGGAAGGTCCGCTCCCCAGTGGTCTCACAGAGCTAGGGAGAGAAGGCAGCGTCCTAATCCCGCAGAAAGGGCTGCTCCCCTGTGGTCTCGCAGAGCTAGGGAGAGAAGGCAGCGCCCTTATCCCGCAGTAACGGCCGCTCCCGAGTGGTCTCGCAGAGCTAGGGAGAGAAGGCAGTGCCCTAATCCCTCAGGAAGGGCTGCTCCCCAGTCGTCTCACAGAGCTAGGGAGAGAAGGCAGCGCCCTAATCCCGCAGGAAGGGCTGCTCCCCAGTCGTCTCGTAGAGCTAGGGAGAGGAGGCAGCGCCCTAATCCCGCAAGAAGGGCTGCTCCCCAGTGGTCTCGCAGAGCTAGGGAGAGAAGGCAGTGCCCTAATCCCGCAGGAACGGGTGCTCCCCAGTGGTCTCGCAGAGCTAGGGAGAAAAGGCAGTGCCCTAATCCCGCAGGAACGGCCGCTCTCCAGTTGTCTCGTATAGCTAGGGAGAGGAGGCAGTATCCTAATCCCGCAGGAAGGGCTGCTCCCCAGTGGTCTCGCAGAGCTAGGGAGAGAAGGCAGCGCCCTAATCCCACAGGAAGGGCCGCTCCCAGTGGTCTTGCCGAGCTAGGGAGAGATGGCAGCGCTCTAATTCTGCAGGAAGGGCTGCTCCCCAGTGGTTTCGCAGAGCTAGGGAGAGAAGGCAGCGCCCTAATCCCGTAGGAAGGGCTGTTCCCCAGGCCCCTGGCAGAGCTGGGGAGGGAACCTAGTGCCCCGCCGCCACAGTAACGGCCGCTCCCCACTCCCGTCGCAGAGCTAGGAGGGAACCTAGCACACCATGCGCCCAGGAACGGCCGCTCTCCAGTCCCCTCGCAGATCCGGGGAAACAATCAGGCGCCCTTCCCCTGCTAATACTGCTGCTGCCCAGTCCTCTGGCAGAGCTAGGGAGGGATGGCAGCGCCTTACTCCCGCAGGAACGGCCGCTTTACCCTCCGCTTGCAGACCTGGAGAGGGAAGGCTGCACCCCTCCCCCGCAGGTCTGCACACTGGCCATGGCCATGGCCAGGAGCGCAGCGCAGAAGCTGCTCCAGCCCTGCAGCCTGCGGGCAGCGCATTGGGGTGGGGGCAGCACGGAGCAGGCAGGGCCCAGGTGGGCGGGGGGCGGAGACACAAGTGGGGCGGACACGCTCCTGCCAGGAGCTGCCTGGTTCACCCCTTGCCCGGGAGCTGCAGGAGGGGCCTGGATCATGGCTCGGCTGCAGAGCTTGGAGCCCAGGCTGGGCCCAGGAGTGAGAGGATGGGGGACCTGGGGGTGTAGCAGAGGCTGGAGCCAAGAATTGGTTGGAGATGGGGTTGTGCCACTTCCGCTTGGCGGCAGGGGGGCCCTCTGGCCTTTTTTTTTTGCTCCGCCCCCCACATCCTAATATTTCATCTTTGACATCTGGTCACCCTAGCCTGATATGACGGGGGATGTCTGGACCAAGGGGCCAGGGACTGGCCTTTGCTCGAGAAACCACTGTCAAGTTTTAGCCAATTAGGACAAGTCAGCAAATAAGAACAACCTCAGGTATCAGTAACTGCTACAGGTTGCAAATTCCTACATGCAGCAGTTTCTGGCACTACACCTGCACAGCTCTGCTCCCCGGCTCTTCTTGGGCTCCTGCTCTCTCCTTAGCTCTGCCCCACTCTCGCCCAGGCAGTTCCAGCTCACATGGAGGATGGGACCCCCTGGCCTGGTGACTCCCTCATTACACTGCCTGGCCTATCAGTGCAGCTAACTTGGAGCTTTGGCCTCTCCCCATTGTCCTTGGGGACTGTCAGTCTCAGGGTCCTGATTTCCCATTGATCCTTCCCCCTTCTATTGGTGCTGGGAACTAGCCAACCAACCCCCCCCACACACACACACTAAGTTTTAGTAAAGGGCCAAGAGCCCCCTTACACAAGCAGCCCCATGAGGGTCACCGATGTGCAGAGAAGGCAGCACAAGCTGCTCCCATGGTGTAATGGGCAGCACTCAGGACTCTGAATCCTGTAATCTGAGTTCAAATCTCAGTGGGACCTTGTGTTGGCTTGTGGTCATAGGCGGCAGGTTATATACATTTGTGGTGCTCGTGCTCCAGGAACATTCAGGGCTGGGTGCCCTGCTCCAGCAATATTTGGAGTTGGGTGTCTTCCCCTGGCCCCTGCATGGCACCCTTCCCCTCTGCTGTGGTGCATCTCTGCCTGACAAAAAGCAGCATGTGCCTGTCCCCTGCCTGCTCCTGCTGCTGGAGTAGAGGGATTCTGGGCAGAACTGCAGCCCCAGAGTCCTAGTGCAGGCTGCCCTCAGCCTCTCCAACACCCCCAACCCTGAGCTCCCTCTGAACCCTGATACTCTGCCCCACTCCTGAGCCCCCTCCTGCATCATGAATCCCTCATCCTCAGCCTTACGCTCCCTCCCAGAGGGTGCACTCCTTCCCACCCCCAGAGCCTGCACCTCTCACCCCTTCCTACAACCCTGCTGGAGCCTGCACCCAGCACCCAAACTGCACCCTAATCCCCCCAAACCCCCTCCCAGAGTCTTAGGCAGGTGGGGGTGGAGTTTGGGGGCGGGTTCTGGGCACCACCAAAATTTCTACAAACTTGCCACCCACCCATGCTTGTGGTAATGCCCCAGAGCTCAACTCCCCTGTCTCCAGCTGTGCAAGTGTGAATCTTTCCCCTCCTGTTGGGTGACTCACACCTCTGAGAGCCAGGTCTTTGGCAGGGATGGCCACAATGGGATAGGGCTCTTGAACTTGCTACCCTGATAGTTGGGATTCTTGCTGCTGCACCTGATGTTCACAAGCTTGGCCCTTGTGCTTCCTACCACACGTTTCCTCTTACCCACATGGCGCTTGAAGAAAGGAGTGCCAGGGCTGGGATTAATAGTCAGGGCTTGGCAGGAGGGAGGAAGAGTCCCAGGCTGGAGCCCCACACACCTTCCCTCCTCCGGGCACCTAGAGCAGAGGCAGCCCAGCTCTGTCCGCTGGATACCTCAGCAGAGTAGGTGAGTTCATGTAAATACAGTCTGGTCCCAAAGCTTCCCCCCAACCCTGGTCATCAGTAGCTGTCAGGGGAGCGCTCATTCACACCTCGCTTACAAATCATCATTTGAAATTCTAAGGTTGGCCAACACTGCCGAAGCCAATGCACCAACATTGTCAGCAAACACAACAGCTGGGTGAGGAAACCCGGCTTTGTCCAGACTTTCCAAACCTATTTGACTTTCTCAGGTACAAGTAGTTTTCATACGTTGTATCTGCTTTTAAAGTGTGTGTTAACGTTTCAATTTCCATTCAAATTTGCAACCAATGACAACATTGGCAGCGCTGCATGTAACTACCTGACCACTGAGGGAGGGGGTGTTGGGGAAAATCGGGGAAGGGGGTGCACAGCCCCCTGGCTGGGGGGCGTATAGGGAATGCCCAGTTTCACTGAATTGAGTCTCCTACTGCAGCACCTCAGTAGGTTACATCAGAGAGGAGCTGCAGGGTCTAGGCGGTGGGATGCCTGTGCCTTTAAGAGCCCAGCCCTGGGAAGTCCATGCTGAGAGGTGCTGCCTGTGAGAGGGGAAATAAAAAAGCCCTCTGCTCCCCCCACCCATGTTTGCAAACACTGGAGTCTCAGCCCACCGGGATAACTGTTCCCCCTCGGCCCCTGCCTGTGCCGGGGTTTAACCCTCTGGCAGCGCCTCCCTCCGGGCTTAACTCCGGCTCCTTCCCACCTCCCTGACTTTGCCTTCAGTCCCTCTCCTAACTCTGCCTCCAGCTGCTTGACCCCCGACCAGTCAATTTCCACCCCCTGCTCAGACCCTGGCCACCTACTCCTCTGATTTGCCCTCCTTTGCCCCTTTATAATCCCTGTAAAAAGTAGTCGATGCTGCGTCACATTCTCTGGAGGGAGGGCTGGGCGCCTGGCCCCTGCCTGCGCAGTGCTCAAAGTGCCCCATGATCTTGTGGATGTTTGCTGAGTGCTGCAGGGTCACCCGAAGGGGGAGAGAGACGCGGTTAGGAGGTGATGCAGCCAAGGGTGCCTTACCCAACACTGAGATGCAGCCACCTCTGGGTTGATTTACACAAGTCAGCAAATGAATATGGAACAAGAAACACATTGAAAGGATCGAGGCAGCTGCAGGAGGTGGAGAAAACCAGAAAAAGCAGTAGCCCTGGATCCCAGCCCTGTCCCTCCCCCACTCTACCCCCTAATCTCCACTCCCCTCCCACATTTGAGGGGAGAACCCAGGAGTCCTGGTCCCCAGCCTTGCCCACCCCCAAATTTTGATATGGCTCCATCCAACAGCTGCCCCCACAATTGCAGGGCAGTGCCATGGGGCACACCGGGGCCTCCCTGTTTGCACAGGATGGGCAATGCCAGTGCTCCAGGATGGGGAGAGATGATGCTAAGGGAGAAGCAAGCAGCAGACAGCTCCCATGATGGAGAAAGAAATGCTAGGGGGTGCTGTGCTGCAAGGAGTGAATGGGGTTGGCAGGGAATGGGAGGATCTTCCCTCACAGCAGGTGCGTCTGTCTCCCTCCCAATTCCTCCCCAGCCCTACCCCAGCCCAGGCTAATCCCAGCCCAGCTACCAGGATTAAATTTGGCCTGGATTCCCCAGCTGCTGGGGGTGGGGCGTGGGGCTGGGAAGAATGAGCCTCTACTCCTCCTTCCCCAGACACAGTTGCATGGGCACAGACCAAAGGAGCCTGAGAGGAAACTGATGCACCAGCCACTGACAGACACATCATGGCTCTCCTCATCCTCATCCTCTTTTCCATATACAACCTGGCCAGGGGAAGGGGGTAAACTCAAGGCAGTTGCATAGTTAACCTGTGGAACTCCTTGCAAGAGGATGTTGTGAAGGGCAAGACTATAACAGGGTTCAAAAAAGAACTAGATAAGTTTATGGTGGATAGATCCATCAAGGACTATTAGCCAGGGTGGGCAGGGATGGTGCCGTTAGCCTCCGTTTGTCAGAAGCTGGGAATGGGCAACAGGGGATGGATCGCTTGATGATTCCCTGCTCTGTTCATTCCCTCTGGGGCACCTGGCACTGGCCACTGTCAGAAGACAGGAGGATACTGGGCTAGATGGACTTTGCGTCTGAACCAGTCTGGCCGTTCTTCTGTCTCCCTTGGAGCAGCAGTGACACCCAGTGGGCAGTCAGAGTAATGCACAGAAGGTGTTTTGCTTGGCGCAGCAGTGACACCAAGTGGCCACTCAGGGTAACACACAGAGTATGTTTCTCTTGGAGCAGCAGTGACACATCGTGGTCATTCAAGGTAATGCACAGAAGGTGTTTCCCTTGATACAGCAGTGACACCCACTGGTTAGGTGGCGTAATGCACAGCATGTGTCTGCCCTCTACAAGCAGTGACACCCACGGACCAGTCACGGTAATGCCCAGAGTGTGTTTCCCACCAATCTGGGTAAGGCACAGAGCATGTTTCCCATGGAGCAGCAGTGACACTCAGTGACCTGCAGGGGTGGCATCAGACTCTTCTCCTTTAGTGGGGGACTGAGGCCACATCTACACTACAGGATAAATTCGAATTAGCTTAAACCGATTTTATAAAACAGATATTATAAAGTCGATTGTGAGCGTTCACACTAGGCACATGAATTCGGTGGTGTGCGTCCATGGTCCGAGGCTAGCGTCAATTTCTGGAGCGGTGCACTGTGGGTAGCTACTGTAAAATAATGAGGCCAATAACGTCGATTTGCGTCCACACTAATCCTAATCCGATATAGTAATATCGGTTTTAGCGTTACTCCTCTCGTTTTGTAGGAGTACAGAAATCAATTTAAAGAGCCCTTTAAATTGATATAAAGAGCAGTGTAGTGTGGACGGGTGCAGCGTTAAATCGATTTAACGCTGTTAAAATCAGTTTAACAGCGTAGTGTAGACCAGGCCTGAGATGGGCTAGACAAAAAAAATTGGGGAGCTGTGCCCTCCATCACCTGGCCTCACCCTTCACGGGGGCCATGCCTCTGTTCCTTCTCAGTTAAAGGCCAGGCTCATCTCCTCTCCCCCCGACTAGGGTTTACAGCAATACAAACTTTATTAAAATAAAATAGTAAACACGGTTTACTTAAAATATTCTAAATCTGTCCAAATTTTAGTACTGAATCCAAAGTTCTCTTAAAGATCCCATCAGTAACCAAAACCTAAATGAAAAATTGAAACCAAAAACAAGGCTTAATTTAAAACTCAAACATTAAGAAAAACTTTGTTTGTAAAGATAAAAACTAACAAATGCTGTAAATTAATAATTTCAACATTTTATCAAAAAAGTGTGCTACAGCAGAATGATAAAATAACATCAAATAAATAAGCATGACCTCTAAAACCTCCTATAAAGGAATTGAATCCTTGAATACTGGTCAAATCGTAATAAAATATGCAGAACTATGTCAAAACTGTGTTGCAAGTCAGCCATTTGAATCCAGCAAATGTCAATTAAAAGCTCCATTCCAACTAAAAAAACCAAAACAACCCAATAAACCAAAATGGTCACAGCCTGAAACAAACCTACACAGAAGCAAAATTAAACCTGTACCAACACTGGAATAAACAATGTAAATTTCTAATTCTAACTTCTTGTTTCTCCCAGGAGGAAGGTGTTTTGCACCCCAGTAACCAGGCTGTCACTGCAGCTTTCCTTTCACTAAATAAGATTTGTACCAAATATAAATTGCCCTCCAATTTCTCTAAGAGAAATTGAAATTGTATCTTTGCACTAATATCCCAAGTGTGCAAGTCCATCCCCTCAGAGCAGCCCCACACCCTGAGGCCAGGGGAGAATCCCAACTGGTTTGTGCATTTGTAACCCTGGGGCCTGAAGCTGATGAGAGAAAGGGAAATGATCCATCTTGGAGCCTTCCGATATCACCTGCGGGGAGCACAGGGATTTGACTGAGTGACATCCTGGCTAATTTTCACCTTGTTCTGTGCCAGCAGGCTCCGCTGGAGAGCTCGGGAGTGACTTGACCATGGCAGCACCCTATTTACATATTAAAAGCTGGCATTTTGGGGTCAATGGGGTAAAATGTGAGTACTTTTGGGGTTGGGACCCACATGAGAAGGGATGTGGACAAACTGGAGAGAGTCCAGAAGAGGGCAATAAAAATGATTAGGAGACTGAGACACATGACTTACGAGAACCTAGAGGCCATATCCTGTATGTTAAGCTAAGGCAAAGTTAGCATATCTATATTGTGACCTTTTACTCAGAGAGGAAAATCGACCTTTCTCATGTTACTTAAATAGATAAGTACCCATGCCTGTCCAAGACCTTTACCTAGACCAATCGACAATGGAGAATGGCATAGAGTTTTATTCAGTGTTGTACCCACAGATTTAACAGGTACACTACAAGGTAACTTATGTGCATATGTACATGTCATCAACAAGCACAAACATACTAGTCTATGAAGTAAATGTACCCTAATGTTTTGTGGGTGAGGAATGAAATTTGGGCATAGGAGGAAGGATTTCCGGCCCTTGTGCCCTATAAAAGAGGTAAGCCACCTCGCTAGAGCACTTTGCTCTATCATTGTGACTTACGTCCTCCACTCTCTCTCTATGTACTAGCAGTAGGCTGTACTTGTTCTGAAACTTTAAGTTTCAAGGGAACTAGGCTAAGTTCGGTTTCCCTACGTTTTTAGTCTTTGTTTATTAGGTTTTGATTTTAAGTTTAACATATTCAAGTAAACCCTAAGTAACACTAGCTTTCCCTAAGCACAGCATCTTTCACTTAAGAATTGAGAAACCTGAACTGCAAGGCTGGTCCTGTGTCTCTTACCAACAGGTTATCAAGGAAGGCTGTGAGTATATTAACCAAAACTTTGTTGTATATAATGCCATATGTATCTTTTGAATAGTAGTAATGCAAATGTAACTTTGTAACTCAATTAAATTAAATAACATGTAAGCTAATCAATTAAATTTTCATCAAATTATCCAAATTAATATTATTCGTACACCCTATATCAGGCTACATGGGACAGAGAGTTGGAATGCAGAGGGATGAAGGCACTGGTTCTGGGGGTGCAGACTCTGGGGTGGGGTTAGAATGAGACATTCAGGGTGCAGTAGAGAGCTCAGGATTAGGATAGAGAATTGGGCTGTGAATGCTCTGGAATGAGGCCAGGAAAGAGAAAATTGAGATGCAAGAGAGAAGTCAAGCTAGAGCAAAAAGCAGAGAAGAAGTGTGCAATTTGAGCTGCAGAGGGAAGAAAAAAGCCTCTGCCTGTCCCCTTTCACCAAAGCATCTAAGAACCAGATGAAAGACATCTTTTCCCCACTGCAACAACAATTCCAGTTGACCTGGACTGAGGAAGGAAACCTTTTCTTTTGCAGCACTAGCAGACCTGGACTGATTCACAACCACACCACACTCTGGTGTTCCTGGACTGGGACATGGGAGGGGCTCCTCTCTTCTCCATTTGGGACATGGTGGGATGAGAGAAGTGACAGAGCTTTACGGGAAATAATAATTTGCCTGATTCATGTGCCAGTGCAAGTCCTTGTTAACCCAAACAAGCCATTTATCCTGCATGCTGATGCCAGTTTGGAGGGTCTGGGAGCAGTCCCGTACCAGGAAGTGGAAGGAAATGTAAATCTGTAGGCATTGCCAGCTGAGGACTGTCTGATAGCGAAACTCGCTATCCCACCACCAGCAGCAGTTCTTGGTCTTGAAATGGGCCATCACTGAGAAATTTCGAGACTACTTGTGTGGTGTTCAGTTTCAGGTGTGGACAGAGAACAATCCACTGACTTATGTGTTAACAAGGGCTAAGCTGGATGCTACAAGGCAGAGATGGGTGGCTACTTTTGCTAGCCATAACTTCGCATTCAATACCAATGTGTTGGTATAACAGGGAGTGTGATTTATCAGGACCACCAATTCTTGGCTAGGGGGAGGATGTAAGCAAGGTGAGAATGAACTTTATCCTGACATCTGTTGGTGATCTGTTGTAAAGGCCTTTTGTTGCTTATATGCATGCTCACACCCATCCCGCATTGCATGATGGGGGTGCATGTCCAAAGGGTTATTTCAGCTGCTGTGGGATCCCCGGTCTCTTTCTTATTAGGGCAGGGGTAATAAAGTACAGTTATTCTGGTGATATGAATCAAAGACAGTAGAACGGAACTTAGCAGTTCATGATTTCGGGACTCACCCGAACCTACATAACTCTCGTTAGGCAAGGGACATGGGTTCCAAAAGATAGTGACATAAGAGAGATTGAAAAGGAATATTTGTATTTACCAGCATGCTTTTCTTGTGAAATGTTTAAATGCATATTTTATGTCCTTTGTATCTCTCTAGTTTAAAAATAGAGTTTTTTATCATTCTAATTCATATTTGGATCAATACCCACAGATAAAAAATGATTAATGACTAAATGCAATTTTTTAGACATACATATGCTGCTGGGCTTTGATCTCATTTCCACACTGAAAGTTTTAAACAACTCCATAGTTGGGGGAAATGCTTCTTTCCCCTCAGACAACAAGAAAATTTTGCAGATTGGACTGTGGGAAGTCAGCTGTGGGACATGAAATACCTCTGCAACCAGATTCTTAGTCACAGGTCAGCGGGTGGGTTTATGTAAATTCTGGACTCTGGGGCCAGAGCTAGGGGAGGGACCCCACAACTTTTGTGGCATATGCATCACCTCTGCAATCAACCTTTGCTACGTCACTCCATAACATCACTCACAGAGCAGCCTTTCACCTCTCAGAACCAAAATATATCCTGAAAGTATCAGAGGGGTAGCCGTGTTAGTCTGGATCTGTAAAAAGCAGCAAAGAATCCTGTGGCACCTTATAGACTAACAGACGTTTTGGAGCATGAGCTTTCATGGGTGAATACCCACTTCGTCAGATGCATGTAGTGGAAATTTCCAGGGGCAGGTACATATATGCGGGCAAGCTAGAGATAATGAGGTTAGTTCAATCAGGGAGGATGAAGCCCTGCTCTAGCAGTTGAGGTGTGAAAACCAAGGGAGGAGAAACTGGTTTTGTAGTTGGCAAGCCATTCACAGTCTTTGTTTAATCCTCAGCTGATGGTGTCAAATTTGCAGATGAACTGAAGCTCAGCAGTTTCTCTTTGAAGTCTGGTCCTGAAGTTTTTTTGCTGCAGGATGGCCACCTTAAGGTCTGCTATAGTGTGGCCAGGGAGGTTGAAGTGTTCTCCTACAGGTTTTTGTATATTGCCATTCCTAATATCTGATTTGTCTCCGTTTATCTTTTTCCGTAGCGACTGTCCAGTTTGGCCGATGTACATAGCAGAGGGGCATTGCTGCCATATGATGGCGTATATTACATTGGTGGACGTGCAGGTGAATGAACCGGTGATGGTGTGGCTGATCTGGTTAGGTCCTGTGATGGTATAGCTGGTGTAGATATGTGGGCAGAGTTGGCATCGAGGTTTGTTGCATGGATTTGGTTCTTGAGCTAGAGTTACTATGGTGCGGTGTGCAGTTACTGGTGAGAATATGTTTCAGGTTGGCAGGTTGCCTGTGGGCGAGGACCGGCCTGCCACGCAAGTCCCTGATGATGCGTTGGATAGGTTTTAGCTGGGGGCTGTATGTGATGGCTAGTGGAGACTTGTTGGTTTCTTTCTTGGGTTTGTCTTGCAGTAGGAGGCTTCTGGGTACACGTCTGGCTCTGTTGATCTGTTTCCTTATTTCCTCGTGCAGGTTTTGTAGTTTTGAGAATTCTTGGTGGAGATTTTGTAGGTGTTGGTCTCTGTCTGAGGGGTTAGAGCAGATGCGGTTGTACCTCAGTGCTTGGCTGTAGACAATGGATCGTGTGATGTGTCCGGGATGGAAGCTGGAGGCATGAAGGTAGGCATAGCGGTCGGTAGGTTTTCGGTATAGGGTGGTAGTAATGTGACCATCACTTATTTGCACTGTGGTGTCTAGGAAGTGGACCTCCTGTGTAGATTGGTCCAGGCTGAGGCTGATGGTGGGGTGGAAGCTGTTGAAATCGTGGTGGAATTTATCCAGAGACTCCTTCCCATGGGTCCAGATGATGAAGATGTCATCAATGTAGCATAGGTAGAGAAGGGGGCGTGAGTGGACGAGAGCTGAGGAAGCGTTGTTCCAGGTCGGCCATAAAAATATTGGCATATTGTGGGGCCATGCGGGTGCCCATCGCGGTGCCACTGATCTGGAGATATATATTGTCATCAAATTTGAAATAGTTGTGTGTGAGGATAAAGGCACAGAGCTCAGCAGCCAGTTGTGCTGCGCCATCATCAGGGATTCTGTTCCTGACAGCTTGTATTTCATCTGTGTGTGGAATGTTCGTGTAGAGAGCCTCTACATCCATGGTGGCTAGGAGGGTGTTTTCTGGAAGGTCACCAATGCATTGTAGTTTCCTCAGGAAATCAGTGGTGTCACAGAGATAGCTGGAGTGCTGGTGGCATTGGGTCTGAGTAGAGAGTCCACATATCCAGACAGTCCTTCAGTGAGGAGTGCCCAATGCCCGAGATGATGGGGCATCCAGGATTTCCGGGTTTGTGGATCTTGGGTAGTAGATAGAATAACCCTGGTCGGGGCTCTAAGGGTATGTTGATTTGTTCCGGTGCTAGTGTAGGGAGTGTCCTGGGTAGATTTCACAGTTTCCTTAGTGTATTCCTGAGTGGGATCTGAGGGAAGTGGCCTGTAGAATTTGGTGTTGGAGAGTTGTCTGGTAGCCTCCTTTTGGTAGTCAGACCTGTTCATGATGACAACAGCACCTCCTTTATATCGCCTCTTTGATGTCTGGGTGGTTTCTGAGGCTGTGGATGGCATTGCGTTCTGCACGACTTACGTTATGAGGCAAGCAATGTTGTTTTTCCACAATTCTGCCTGTGCACATCAGCGGAAGCATTCAATGTATAGGTCCAGAATGTCATTTCGACCCTCAGGAGGAGTCCATGTGAGTTCTTCTTCTTGTGCTGTTGGTGGGAGGGTATCTGTGTATCAGTGCGCTGTTCAGTGTTGTCCTGAAAGTATTCTTTGAATCAGAGATGGCGAAGTAGGCTTCCAGATTGCTGCAGAACTGTGTCATGTTGGTAGAGGTGGCAGGGCAGAAAGAGAGTCTCCGAGATAGGACAGGCTTTTCTTCTGGGCTGAGTGTGTAGTTGGATAGATTGACGACATTGCTGGGTGGGTTGGGGGTACCACGGTTGTGGCCCCATGAGGCAGGTAGGAGTTTAGACAGCTTACAGTCGAGATGAGAGTGGGATACACAGAGGGCCCTGCCCCAATGGCTGATGTACATACAGGGCCCTGCCTCACCTACCCACCCGCTCACAGGCGCAATGGCAGTAGTGGGGTCACATAGGCAACTGCCCTCAGTTGCCACCAGGAGTCTTTGCAGCAATGCCAGGGGGGATACATGCCAGGCATTGCTGCCCCTCGCCACCAGGAGTCACTGCTCCTACAAGAAGGCACCTACAGGACACTCCCGTTCCTGGCCAGCAGGGGTCACTATCACTGGGGAGGGGCTATGGGGAAGCAGAGAAAGAGCAACTAACTGCAGTGGGGAAAATCATAATCTACCAGGAGAAAGAACGGACTCCACTAGGACAGCGCACCAACTCCGGCCAGGCTGGATACCAGCAATTCGGCGCTGAAGTAGCTCCAGCTAGAGGCTGGGCGGAGGCAGGTGACCTCGGTTTCTGCGCTGAGCAGGCTGCTTTGGCAGCGAGGAAGGACAGGGAACCCCCCGGTCAGGGTGTTGCTGCCCAAGGAGGGGGAGATCTGCGGCACTCTTTGGAGTAGCTGGTTCAAGCAGCCATGAGCCACATGCTTCTCCTGCCTGAGCTCTCCAGGAGCACATTATGCACAGGTGTGCGCTGGATGTAGGCACCAGTGTAACAACAGGGCCAGACTCTGCTGAGTGCTGCCTGCGAGAGACAGGGACAGAGTCAGACGGGCAGATGGGGGCAGGAGATGACAGAGCCAGCGCACACCCGCTGAGCCAACACTAAACAGGCGCCTCCAGCCAGGGCAGAGATTCGCACTGCACGGGCCGGGATTGGGGGATTGGTCTAACGCCAGCCCTGGGGGTGAGGCCCTGGTTCCTGCCCCGAGGCTTCTCTGCCCCCCCCCGCCACGGGGGCAGCCGGGGGGCGGGGCGGGGCCAGGCCGAGGAGCACAGAGGCGGGACGGGGAGAAGCGGCTCCACACTGTGGGGGACCAGGGGTCAGACACCCAGTTCCAGGCACCAGGCCCAGCCCTGCCACGTCCCTGCCCCGGGAGCAGCCCCGGCCCGTGGGAGCCGGGCTGCGGGGGGCACAGGGCAGAGGCAGTGCAGAGTGAAAGGGCTTCACCCCGCCCCCCCCCCCAGCTGGGCCTGGAGGGCAGCGGGGGGGGGGGGGGTCGTAAGCTGCCTGGGAGCAGCCCCACAAGCGGCAGCCTGGGGCTGCAGGGTCTTCAACCTCCCCCAACCTGCCCCCCAGTGTCCCCCCCCATCTGCTGTGACTCTCTCAGCACCACCCCCTCCTCTCCTTCTGTAGGGCCTCAGCAGCCCTTCAGCCCCCAACCAGCCCCCCAGTGGCTCCCCATCTGTTGTGACCCTCTCGCCAGCCCACCCCCATCTGTGGGTCCTCAGCCCAAGCATCCCCTCCCCCATCGTGTACACTCTACCTGGCCTTTCCCTTCGCTCCGACCTTCTCTTTCCCCCTCCGTCCTCAGCACCCCGACCTGACCTCCTCCTCTCGCCCCCCCACCCCTGACATCCTCCTTCCGGTTCTCAGCACCCCACCACCCCTTCCTCCTCTCCCCCCCAACCCCGTCCTCAGCGCCCCACCCCTAATTGCCTCCAACCCATTTTTCATTGGGCTGGATTTCCCATCCCCCCACTCCCTCAGTCCCATCCCCAGGGTGTGAGGTTCCTCATCTCAATCTCTGCTACACCCAAACCTGCCAGGTTCCCCTTTTCAACAACTGTGGGTTGTCCAACCCGCTGACACCCATCCACTCTGGGCTCTCTAAATCCCACATTCCCACATGCACGTTGGTAACTCCATTCTCCTCTATCCCTAATCCCCCTATTTCCCTTCCCTGGGGTCCTCCTGGACACCCCAACCCACAGTCAGGCCCCCAATACATCCCAGTCACTCACATGCTGAGCTACTTCTTCAGAGACCCCCACAGCTCGGCAACTTCTCCATCCATGAGCCCTATGGACCTGTGGCCAGGAAGCCTCCCACTTTGGCGGGCAGGGTGTGGGTGTTAATCTTTTCCTGTTTGTGTGTGCTGTGTCACAAAGGCTTTTTCCTCCCTCGGGGTGAGGTGTGGTTTTGGCCGAAGATGAGGTGTTTGGTAGCCCTGTGGATGCTGTGTGGTGTCTGGAATGGGGCGTGTGTGTTCCCATCATGCCCCTTCCCTCTGCCTGCAGAGCTGAGGACGACAAGGTCTGAGGAGCAGAGCAGGAGCTCTGGGAAGGAGAAGAGCAATATGAAGATGGGGTGTAAGATGAGGCCAGGTAAGTTCTGTGGAGGGAGACATGCTGGAACAGGGCCAGGATTGGGGAGACAAGCAAGTGTGAGCCCCGGCTCAGATTTCTAATTGTAGCTGTGATGGCAGAATGGGAGGGGGTTCGAAGCTGAAGCCCTGGTGTGCGGGAGTAGTGAGAAGAGGAACCTCACCACCATTGCTTTTTCTTTTCCTCTTGTGGTTGTGTTTCATACCAAGGGAAAAGAAGTCGCAGGGATGGAGTCGCAGCCCTGAGGTGAGATGGAAATGATCAAGAGCAGTGACAGCGTGAATCCTGTTGATGCCAGGCAGAGCTGCCCAACTGGACAGAGTACCGTCTCTGTTGTTAAGATGTGTACTGGCGTTGGGAAAGGGCTCTGGTCACAGCGCCTCCTGGCTCCGGCAGAGGTCTGTCCCGTTATCATGGTGTGGGGTTTCCAGACTATCATGTAGCTAGACAAGGGAAGATGATGTTGCCATTTGCCGAGGGCTGACGATCTCTTGGAGGAGTGTGTGTGTGCTCCCTAGCAGAAAGTTGGATCCATGAGGGTGACTCCTGTTCTGATTTCTTTGCTTTTCCTCCTAGGTTTTCTCTCTCTGTGTTGGCCTAACTTTCACTCAAACTCTCTCTGTCTCTACTTTTCATGGAGAGCTGTCATGTTCAGATTTCCTGCATTTCTCTTTCTTCTGCTCCCCTTCCCCCGTCTCCTTATGGACCTCAGCTGGGTCTATCTGCCCCGGGCAAGGGTCTCTGCCATACTGGGAAGGATTGGTCCCTGCCTGCCAGGATAAGGGGGTTGCG